>NW_006292687.1:6822515-6839519 GCF_000327345.1 Myotis davidii | reverse complement strand
CAGGTCCGCATGTTGTGGTGACCCCCAACCATAAAATTATTTTCATTGCTACTTCATAACTGTAATTTTGCTACTGTTATGAATCATAATGTAAATATCTGAAATGCAGGATGTATTTTCATTGTTACAAATTGAACATAATTAAAGCATAGTGATTAATCACAAAAACAATATGTAATTATATATGTGTTTTCTGATGGTCTTAGGCGACCCTTGTGAAAGGGTCATTCGACCCCCAAAGGGGTCACAACCCACAGGTTGAGAACCGCTGTACTAGAGTAATAGCAACAGAACAGCAAAGGAGAAAATTAACTAGGTTAGCATAAGTGCAATCTTGTTATCATAACTGAAAAAAAGGGAAAACTCTGTTGTTAATTGCACAGAGAGGTGATGGCATGTATCTGCATCCTCATAACTGGATTGTGACTGTGTGGGCAGGAAGAGAATCTATTTTAGGATTTGGGGGCCATCTTGGTGGGACAAGGTATGGTGTTAGGCCTGCAGTCAATATTCCAGTCATTTCTTTACCTTTTAAAAAGCCTTTGCTTTAGACTCAATGATCAACTTGATGACACCCTTAAAATTAGATAATGTGTCTACAAGGATTTTAAAAGTTATAAGATGCTATAAAAGATTAGTTTGAGAGGAACTCTGCTAAAAAAGTAATAAAGAAATCCCAATGTTTACCTTGGCCATTTAAAAAAGGCAGTGTGCACCATGGTCACTGAATGGCTCACCTTTGCAGTGTTTTCTGTTCCCATCCACAGTTTCATGGACCCTCACCCCCTACCTGAGCCACTGGAGGGGCTGAGAAAGGCAAGGCCCCATGTGGTGGGCACTTTCCTATGAGCCATGTGCCTGGAAGGGGGCGGGACTAAGGCTGGAAGCTCTGGATCCTTGACTAGGGCTCTTTGCACTGGTCTGCTACTTCCCCTTTCGGGCCATTTTACATAGTCTTCAGCCCTTTTCTAGATAAGTGATGGCAGAGACCGACACAGCCCTTAGTCTGAGAGATGCTGCCAAGACATAGAAATAAATGTCTTTCGAAACATTTTTCTAGGCTTCAAAGGATGGTTTTCTAGCTGAGTTCCAACGTGGTTCACAGATTGCCTTAGGGCAGTGGTCGGCAAACTCCTTAGTCAACAGAGCCAAATATCAACAGTACAACGATTGAAATTTCTTTTGAGAGCCAAATTTTTTAAACTTAAACTATATAGGTAGGTACATTGTTATTAACTTAATTAGGGTACTCCTAAGCTGGCTAAAAACATCCTCAATCTGATTGAGGTATGTTCGCTGAGGTCGACCCCTTCCAACTCTCCCATCCACACTCGTCTTGTATACTTGTTTCGTCTATCTCCTTTCGTTCATCCTCTCTATATGTCCAAACCATCTCAACATACCTTTCTCAATCCTCGACACTACATCTTCTTTCACTCCAAAATGTTCCCTAAGATTAACTTAATAAACTTAAAGTTTTAAGTCAACTTTGCACTGTACGTGCGCGCCCGCACGTGGTATTTTGTGGAAGAGCCACACTCAAGGGGCCAAAGAGCCGCAAGTGGCTCATGAGCCGCAGTTTGGTGACCACTGCCTTAGCGGAAAGCAAGCCAGCTGGAAAAAAAACCAGGATGGCACCCTTCAAGAGCTGCCCGAGTTTAGTAATGCAGTTAACGCCCTTCCTCCCAGCCGGCCCTCAGATCCGGGAGCTGGGCTTCCTTCTTTCTTTCGGGCTCCCATCCTGACGCTCTGGACACAGCCTCGCCTTTTGGGCTTCACCTTGGGAAATCCCTGAAAGGAAGACTCACATCGGATGCGAGTGCACACTGTTGCTTCCAGCTTTAGAAGCTGCCCCAAGGGGACAGAAAGTTCTGGGCTGGAGGCCTTGAGTCCTGCTGCTCTCTGCTGGGAAGATCTATGAGGTTGGCGTTCTGTGCCAGGTAGCAGCTGGCTCTTGAGCACAGCTCAGTATCCGACCCACAGAAGGAGGCATCAAATTATTTGTTGAGCCCTAACCGGTTTGGCTCGGTGGATAGAGCGTTGGCCTGCGGACTGAAGGGTCCCAGGTTCAATTCCGGTCAAGGGCATGTACCTTAGTTGCGGGCACATCCCCAGTAGGGGGTGTACAGGAGGCAGCTGATCGATGTTTCTCTCTCATCGATATTTCTAACTAACTATCCCCTCTCCCTCCCTCTCTGTAAAAAATCAATAATATATATTTAAAAAACTATTTGTTGATTAAAGGAAGCTGCTCAAAGGCCCTGGTACTGATGAATGTTTAATTCATTTACGTCAGAAACGAGTTTCTTTGGTATTTTCTCAGGAAGAAGGATATGGGTAGGATGTCATTTTCAAGAGTGTTTCCAGGAGAGAGGGCTCTCGGTTCTTTGGGGTATCGTGTGACTGGAATTGCAGGGTCTGTGAGTGTTCGTGGCCCGTGCCTGCGCTGGGCAGAGCGATGGGAGTGGGGTCTTGGGCACCACTTGCTGTCCCCACCCGGGGCGGCCAGGGGCCTCTGTGGATGTGTGACTATAAATCTTGGTTCTGAGGTTGGAGGTTAAGACAGTGGCATCTTGGGTTAACAACTTGATAAAGGTTATTCTGTGGGACAGTGCTTTTGGGGAGTGGGGTGCGATGCTATCGTCCCCATCATTGTTCCAAGATCGTGTTCTCAGGAAGGGGCTGCCATCATGGAGAGTAATTAAGCTCCTGAGCACATGTGCCCAAGTGTAAATAAGACAGTTGGATGCATGAAGAGGCAGGTAAAGACCATAGCATGACATCAAGTGCTAGTTACATTGAACAGTAATTTTAAAGTAAAAAAAAATTATGCTTTAAGCATTATAAAAGTAGGCAAGATATTTGGTAGGAGTTGATATTTACAAAATGCTCACATAGATACGCTGTTCAAATCACTCCTAAAGATACAATCTGTGTGCTTGTCTTGCCAACATCAGCCGCACTAGCAATGGTAAACTTTCACTACACGTGGAACAATAATTTTGGCAGCTGATGCAGTTTCTGGAGGATTTAAAAAATATTTGTTTGGCCCAGGGCACCTTACAAAACTTCTCCAGGATGTCAGGCATTGGCCTCTCCTCCCCACCTCTCCCTGCCGTGAGCTGGCAGCTCAGGGCACACAGGCATGGGGCCTGGGGCCAGAGGTTGAGGATGGGCTGACCAGGCATTTGTCCCCTCACCAGGCATTGGCTTGGAGGCCACCAGGAAGCAATGCAGAGTGCCACGGAGCACTTTGCACTTCATTAGAAAGCCATAAAACAATTACCAGCCCATTAGGGACTTTAGAAAGGACTGCTCCCCAGAGCGGCCCTGGCCAGGAGTTGCCCAGGCTGCTGTGAGTCCCTGATGGGATTCCTGCTCTAGATGTTCTCTGATGGAATTCAGTGGAATCTGGAAGAGAGGTGTGTCCATTGAGATGGCCCCCCAGAGTGCTTGGGGCAGCTGGGCCAGGCTTCCGGAGGGCAGACTGCTGGTTTGTTCCTGCAGTGGGTATCGGGGTCTTGGGTATTGGGATAGTGGTCCTCAGAGGGTAGCGTGGCAGCCCCGCCTCCCTTTGCTTGTCCTGAAGGTTTGAGATGCAGTCATTTCCAGGGTCTGACTCAAGGCCTAGCCTTTGTCAGGACTCTTAGGGGGCTCCAGGCTGTGATGTCTGGCTCAGGGGTCTTGGGGAATGTGGGGTCCTGAGTCCAGCACCCCACTCCTGGGTACAGCAAGAGACCTCTGACTTGGGCCTTGTGGGTAGGACTTGTGATGTCACCTCCAAATGCGGTTGTGCCTAGAATCCAAAATGAAATGTTCAGAACATACCAGTTTATTTTTTATAATCCTCATCTGGCACATCTTAATTTTTCTTAAATAAATGGATTAGAAGCTAAAATAAAAATAAAAAATAAAACATTTAAAAAGCAGGGCCCTGGAGGTGAGGGTGTTGTTCCCTCTTCAGGGGTGTCCTGGTTGAGGGAAGATGGTGGGTGTGGGAGGATTCGCATTCTGGAGAGACCTGGAACATGGTCTTGACTTTTCCCAAAATGGGAACCCTCACACTCCCTTATGAGCTGCTGCAAGGACTGGCGAAAGGAGGCCTTGGGTTGAGAACCTGGTATCTGGCGGCCCCGCGGGATTTTCACGAACCTGAGCTTTGTTGCCGCTGCTGTCAGGGTGCAGCTGTGCCTTGTGGGTGGGCTCAGAGACATCATCGCCATTCTGTGTTACTGTCATGTGAGAAAGGTCCAGATTCACACCTGACTTAGGAAAAACTCACCAACCTACACTACACGCCCACTGGGTGCTACGTGCCCACTGGGTGCAAGCCCTGCGTTAGGCGCTAGAACAGGGACAGATAGGCATGTGGGTAAATGCAGTACAAAAAGAAAGCAGTTCTGTCCTCTCTCCTGAGTCTAATTGGAAGCTGTGTGCTTGGTTTCCAACCCTCCCCGGAGGCCTGGATCTGTCGTTGAGACGTGTGCCATGTCCACTGGATCCCTGAACTCCATCCCACGTCCGTATCCCCCCCACCCCCATCAGAATGGCTGCTCCCCCCACTGTCATGTCGCCAGTGCCATCCCGCCTCGTGTTTCTCCAGTTGCGAGTGAGAGTTCTATGTCCTGCTTCCCAGCGACACGTGTGACTGCTAAGGGTGGGTGGAGGGGTAACGGGGCTGGAAGGAGGAAGGAAGCTGAGGTTTCTAGGAGCCCATCATAGAACTGCCCTGAGCCTCACTTTCCACACCTGAACTTGGGGGGAGTTTATTTAAAAACCAGAGAATTCTCCGTGTACATTTAAAAATTATTTTTGCCTCTTGAATAGTATACTTCACTGGGCTTTCTCTGGAATCTTTCCTTGTGTTTTTCTCCAAGGATATTTGCTCGTAAAACTCTACTCTTCATTTCTCTCCTGATTCTGGGGTATCCCCTGTCTTTCTGACTTTACCCTGATTTTCAAATCTGACTTAGGTGTAAAACCCAAGCTAAGCAGAGAGAGCAAAACAAACCCCGGAGCCCCTGGTGACTCCTTAGGTCTGTTGTTTCTTGCCTAGAAACAGAAGATGGACAGAATGTATTCTGGGGACTAGCTCAGTGGGCAGGCAGCCCTCCCTGCCTGCCTGCTCCTACACGGGGTTCTCTTTTCCCTTCCTTATCCCTTGGGAGCGCCTCACTTCCAGACCCAAGAATTGAAGAATTCACCTCTTTGTTTCAAAATGAACTTACATAATTACTGGTTGTTGTCCTTTCCCGGAGCATTGATTTTTATTTTATTTTTTCAATGACTGTTGACATGCAATAGTATGTTAGTTTCAAGTGTACAACATAGTGACTAGACATTTACATAACTTGCAAGGTGATCACCCCATAAGTCTAGTTCCCATCTGACATCATACGTAGTTATTACAACAGTATTGGCTGTGTTTCCTATGCACTACTTTACATCCCTATAATCATCCAGGAGCATTTATTTATTTGAAATTAAATGCATACTATATTATTATTATTTACATTATACAAAATAAATCTATTATCAGATTGTAGATACAAAATAATTAGCCATTTACATGCAATAAACATTAATATTTCAAGACAGGAGCATTTATTTTTAAAATGTGCTGCTCTCTGTCCACATGGACCCTCTGATGATGTGGCATGAATTTCCATTGCCTTCTGGTGTGGGCACGTCTTAGGGGAACTCTTCCTATTTCCAGAGAGCAGGGAATTCGTCTCAGCTCCCGGGAGGACATGGTTGCTCCCCTTGCCCCCCTCTCCACCCCCCCACCCTGACTCCTTCATTCCAAGGAAAGATGGGTGGATTGGGAGCAAGTGGGGTTCAGGGTCTCCAACTTCTTGGAATGTCCAATCTGAGGACTCTCAGCGGGAAGCCAGCCCCCATGTGGGGCCACTGGTCATGCCCTGACCTGCTAGGTGGCCCATTGGACTGCAGACTCGAGGCCAGCTCTCTCATGTGTGGTGTTGGGCTAAGGCTCCATCAGCCTGCCCGGCATGCCTCTCCATTGCTTCTGAGCTCAGGAGGGAAAGACCAAGTGTTATCCACGGTCCCCAGCACACCCCCCTCCTACCCCCCCGCCTCCCAGAGAGGTTCTCTGCACACGGGGCTCAGTAGTTGGGGATGTGGGGGCTTTAGTTCTAACCCTCCTCCTGGAGGCATGAGATTGCGTGGCCAAGCAGCCTCAAGGGGTGAGCTGAAAGGGAGCCGTGTCCGAGGGAGATGGCACGCAGCTGCTCCTGCCTCTCTTCCCTCTGCAGCCATCCAGCTTGGAGCAGCAGGGTGGTGTCAGCCTAAATTAAACCTGGAAGTGCCCCCAGCTTTGTTCTCTTTAAGGCTGGAGTATTTGAGGTTAAAGGGAGGGAGTGAGTCTAAAATAAAATGTGACTCTGTGGGGTGCGCAGCCAGTGCCCTCTCTGCTCACTGTTCCCGGGGTGGCGGCGGGCCGGTTCCAGCTCCGGGTCCTGTGCTGACACGCACGGTGGCCACTGCGCTCGGCTCTGTCTGTTCGGATTTTCTGGGAGACATTTGTACTTTGATCTTTTCAGTAAACACTGAATAATGTAACTAAAGCAATTTAGGGCATCACACTCCGACCTCTGTTGCTTGGTGTATCAAGGTGTGGACAAGACGTGGCTTTGAGATGAGTGCATTTGCAGCAAACTCGCTTTAGAAAAGTCTCTATGTGGAACACTGTCAATAATATTTTAACAACTATGGATGGTGCCGGGTGGGTACTAACCAGACACCATGGGGGGATCGCTTTGTAAATCATATAAACGTCAAACCACTACGCTGTATACCTGAAGCAGATATAATATTGAATGTCAATTGTGATTGAAAAAAAACTAATTTAAAAATATGTAAGAAGAAAAATCCCTGTCTGAGTGACTAATGTGAGAAGGGACGCACATTCACCAGTGACGGTGGCTCTGTTCTGCCTCACCTGATTCTCCACGCAGAGCACTCCGAGGGGAAGTCGAAAGTCATCAAACTATTAACACTGGGGTCTGGAGTCTTCATGTAATAGAAGTCATGGAAGGACTGGTTGCTAACTTTGGGGGGAAATAATGGCTGGACCACATAGATAATAACCTGCAGCTCATGCATGAAACCAACTGGGAAAGAGCAAGCGTTCGCCTGCATGGACGGGTAGTGGCACAGCTTTCTCTCCTCTTCCCACGAAGATGGTCCGGGAACACTCGCCACATGGTCGCACCCTGGGAAGGTAGGACTGGGGGCAGGGGGCCCGAGAACTGGCATTGTGGTCATGAGTCAGGGCTTGTGCTGCTGCTGGAGCATCTAGCACAAGCACAAGGCTTGGCTTCCCATGATGGCTTGGCTTCCCACTTCCGTCAGCAGGTATAGGCCACGGTGTGCCGAGGTTCACAGCCTTTCTGTGGAACAGGGTTTGAGGACCATGGGGGCTCTTGGCATCTGGGGACAAAGTGTACCCAGCTAAAAGGGGAGGCTCCCAGAACAGGTGGGGAGGGCCCAGGGTTGGCCCAGTTCCTGTGGCAGCACCGGGGCTCTGCATCTGAAGGGTGTGTATGAGGGCCCAGGCAGCATCTTGGAGATCCCCCCAGCAGGTTGGGGCAGCCTTGCCCAGGGGACTCCCTTGTAAGGGAGTGGTTGGTCATTGTGTGCCCCTCACAGGGTGGGGTGAGGGCCTGGCTGAAATGACAACCTGCCCCCTGCGCCTCCAGCTTCCACTCTGCTGGAGGACCACCGGTGGCTTCCCAGGCAGGCCATGTGGCCCCACAACTTTGTTTTGGGGTGCTACAATTGTTGGCTCCTACTCAGACTTTTGGGCTCGATTCCAATAGTCTGCCAGAGCCCAGGGGAGATAACATGTGGTCTTCCGTGTACCCCCCACAGACGAGATGGGGCACGTCAAGGGTTAGTCATAGCCCCTGGCATGCGCGAGGTGAGTGCTGGCTCCGCTGTGGCGGCATGGTCCCCGTGTAGGAGGGTGGACTTTGGAGCTAGTCCACCTGGTTCACACTGGCCAAACCAATAGCAGGCTGCACCGCCTGCACAGGGTACTCCTCTTTGCCTCTCCTTGCTCATCTGTGAAATGAGGCCGTCGTCGGTGTGCTGGGGGTTAAATGAGTTCATCCGTCAGGCACTTGGACCCCTGCCCGGCACATGGGAAGCACCGTGGGCAGCTGTTATTGGCTTTCCCAGAAGAATGCACAGTGCATGGTGGGTCTTACTCTACCTGCATGGACAATGAGGGCAGCAGAGTTTGGAATTATGGTGAGAGTTGAGCTGAAATACCAGGCCATGGAGTCATCTTTCTTTTCTTCCCAAAACCCTCGCAAGTTTTCCCGCGATGCTGGTGAGAGGTAGTGGCCGATGCTGAAGTGTTTCCTGAAACAGCCTGCCCTGTGCAGGGGACAGGTGAAGGGCTGCTCCCTGCCCTCCCAGGCCCCGAATCTCCAGCTGCTGTGGCCTCCACCCCCGACCCCCACCCCACCCACCACTCTGGGGGAGCAAGGGCAAAGCTTTGCTGGGACCAGGCAGGATGCATCTCCTGCTTCCCCTTTGCCTGGCCTTGTCCGTGTTTCCTGGTTGGCAGCAAATGTGTAGGTCACCATGGACTGGCTGCTTTTCCCTTTGCTGCTGGGATAGCAGATGGGAAGGGCGGTTTTAATGAACTACTGTTTCCTTTCTGAGATTAAGCTTTCTTTATAAATATAGTCACAGGCACACAACCTTCTGGTACTTACATATCATTTGCCAATTAAGATAATGGACTAAAACATCCCTTGGACAGTGACAGGGACAAGGTTAAGCCTGTAACTCGGCTCTGGGTGCTGGCGAATGGAGCGCGTTGCCAACTGGAAGCAGCACATATCCAGCCTGCCCATCATCTGCTTGTGCTAAGAGCTCTGAAAATATTCCTGACCTTTGCGAGAAAGAGATTAAAATTAGTAGGCAGAGCGGGCAGCCGCTGCAGGAGTGTGTGATGTGGTCGTGCCACGTGTCTGCCGTGCCCGCCACGTGGCTCTGGGGCAGCAGCAGGGCAGAGGCGGTACCACTTTATTTTAGGGTCACATCGTTACACGTCACGACGAAAGCATTCGTGATGGATCTCGATCTGGCCACTGATGCTGTGGTGTTTCCGTCACCTCTTGGAGGGGGTGTGTGTCTAGGTCCTTTGGGCGCTCTCTCTTTCTTGTTCCCACTTGAGCAGGATTTCCCTATCTCGGCTGTGGTGACATTTGGGCCAGATACTTACTTACTGTGGGTTGTCCTGTGCACTGGAGGATGTTTAGCAGCGTCCCTGGCCTCCACCCACCAGATGCCGGGAGCACCACCACCCCAGCTGTGAAAGTAAAAATGCCTCCAGACATTGCTAATGTTCCTCGGGGGGCAGAACTGGCCCCCGGTGGAACCACGGGTCTGTGGGTGCCCCCGAGAGAGTCGCAGAGGGACTAGGGAACTCAGTCCTCCCCACAGCCACAATGGGTGTTGGGAGAGGAGTTTGATTGGACTCATCCACACAAAGACAGTGGTGACTCGTTCGTTCAGGGAGCCAGTCATCACAAAGCCCCCTTTCTGTGCCTGGTATGTTAGACCCAAAGAATACAAGAGTGAGTGAAGATGGCCTTCGCTGTGGGGGAAGTTTAAGAAAAGGGGTGTTTGGGAGGGACCAGACACTTCCCTTTAAATTGTACTGGCTGTACGTTGGACTTTTCTCTAACTCCCAACCTTTGGCAAAATCTAGGTTTTGATGGTATTGTATGTGAGGGCAGAGGGCTAATCCACCTGTAGACACAGGCTTGGGGGCTTCAGATAAACTGGTCTCAGGAAAGGTGATGGAGATGAGTGGTTGGAGGGAAGCCTGGAAGGATTTGCCTCGGTAACAGGAGGGCCTGAAGTGGTGACTGGAGAAAAGACACAGTGATGGGCGTGAGCAGGAGCTCAGTGACCTGGCAGCAGATAAAACCCAGCGTACTGGACAGAATAGCAAGGCCGGAGCAATTGTGTGTGTGTGTGTGTGTGTGTGTGTGTGTGTGTGTGAAAGAGAGAAAGAGAGAGAAAGAGAAAGGTCCACTCATTGTCAGGTTCAGACAAGATAATATCAATTTAAATATTAGGTTGCTCAAATAAGGATGAATATTAAGGCCTTTGTGTGGACAGTCTTTACAAATAGACAATGAGAGTTTTATTTTATTAAGTAAAAAATAAGGGAATCATTGAAATCAGATTTTGAGCAGGGGAGAAGCAGGATGGGGCTAAAATTTAAGGAAGAATATTCTGGAAATGGCATTTAGGATGCATTAGATGGGAAGGAGCCAAGAAGTCAGGGTGGAGGAGAGGAGGCAGGTGTACCGACCTGCTGCCCCCATCACCAGGGTACCAGAGGGGGTCCTGGTGGTGGGGAGGGCCGCCAGTTCCCACTGAGAAGGGTGGTTGGGGAGAGCAGTGGTCGGCCCTGATTCCATGGTAACTGACTGCTGTCAGACTTTTCCGGCTTTCCAAAACAACTGGAAGTGGTGTACAGCATTGAAACAGCACAGAACAGTATGGTAAGCAAACAAATATGGATCATGACAAATGATAAGGAACAAAAAAATGGATGTTACCAGGCATCTGGGATGAACTAGTTACTAGAATTGGTCGTTTGAAGTTAGCACCGAACTTCTGGTATTTAATTGCGAAGGGAGACTGCTGCCTCAGCCTAGATGTTTCTCTTTGTGTGGGATGCCCATCAGAGATAGTCTGGAGGAAGAAGCCAGTGTTTTGGCTCTGATTCAGACCATTATATAGAACATGCCTTTGGCTATAGGTTTAAAACACACCCCAACCTTGTTAAAATGAGCATTGAGAAATAGCCGTCTCGTCTGTGCCTGAATGCTTCCAGTGACAGTTTTATCTCCAAACAAGGTCTAATTGTTAGAAAGTTCTTCCTTATATGTGCAGCTGTGAAAAAGAATGAGGAAGTTCTCTTTGTACTGATGCGGAAAAATCTCCAAGATACACTATTAAGTGAAAAATAATAATAGTGCTGAACAATGTGTACAATATACTAACTACTTTGGGATTTTTTTTAATCCTCACGCAAGGATATGTTTATTGATTTTAGAGAGGAAGGGAGAGGGAGAGATAGAAACATCAATGATGGGAGAGAATCATTGATCAGCTGCCTCCTGCATGCACCCCACAGGGGGTTGAGCCTGCAACCTGGGCATATGCCCTTGACTGGAATCGAACCTGGGACTCTTCAGTCTGCAGGCCAACGTTCTATCCACTGAGCAAAACTGGCTAGGGTGGGCATTTCTTATCTTTAACCTCTGAATAAATGGAGGCACATTTTAAAATTCTGCCTCATTGGCTTATTGATGTCCTTTCCATTTTTGCCGACCCCTTTTGGAGGCTCAGCAGTGCGCCGCGGAGCACGGCAGGCTGGGTTCTGGTTTCTTGCAGGGCCCCTAAGTATCATGGGCACTTGAAAGCTGCGTACAGGCGTGTTTTGTTAAAGTCCATGCAGGCTGAGTTCTTCAGAGAGCCAAGCTTACACTTGGGTTTGGGGAGACCCGAGAGGGCTCAGAGAAGCCTAGAGGCAGAGCGGATATGTGTGGCCAATAGTCCCTCTTTCCAGCACAGGCCGTGGCAGAGCGTCTTTTATCGGGTGTGAGTGATTGCCGCCCCGGATGGGTTAGAAGCTTGATCAGTAGAACCTCGATGGCTGGCTCCGCATTTTGATGACGTGGGGTACATGTACTTTGTTTTTTCCCCCAGCATTAAAAGCTGGCTCTGTCTTTCAATTGGTCTGTGTTTATAAATCAGGTTTCCCTATACTTAACTTATTCTTTATGTACGTAGGATCATTCACATTTAATACAAATTGGTTTGATTTAGCAATTAAACTATAATTTTATTCTTCTGAATAGTTAATACAACAGTTTGAAAAATGTAAAGGACAAGGAGTGAACAGCTTCCCTCCCATCCCTGCCTGGTCCCTCCAGTCTGTGACTGTCCTCAGTTTCTCAGGTATCTCTCCAGGGATAGTCGAAGCATGTGCCAGCCAGTACGAGCACACGTGCAGACGCCATCCCCTCCCAAATCCACACAGTGTTAGTGAGCTGTTGAGTAAGAGGATCCATAAACTTTGATTGAATGCCTTCAATCAAATAATGTTCTTTATGAGTATTTGAGCCAACTTGGAGAAAAAAACAGCCAGAGAAAACCCAGCTGTGTCTCACCCAGCACGTACGTAGAGAGGATGGTTGCAAACCCAAGAGAAACGGGAGGGCTGGGAGGGGCAGCTGATTTGTGGGGAGATGGTCATGAGTTCAGTTTTGGATAGGTTAAGTTTAGGGAAAGGACGAGATATCTCGCTTAGGACGATGGTCCTAGAGGCATGTGAGAGGGGAGAGTTGGTTTTGCGTTTCGGGCTGCTTTTGATGGTGCATACAAATACAGCAGTGCGTCAAATGAGAACATCCCATATTTTCCCATTTACCTTACATCAGACCCACAGAAGTATCAGAATAACCATACTGCTACACAGCAATATAAACCAAGGAGAGTTATGATTGTTTTTGCACTTGCTATCCTAAGTTTTTTTTATAGTTCTCTATCTACATTGTCAGAATGAGTAGCCATTTCAAACTGGCCTG
Organism: Myotis davidii; assembly: GCF_000327345.1. NCBI lineage: Eukaryota > Metazoa > Chordata > Mammalia > Chiroptera > Vespertilionidae > Myotis > Myotis davidii. The sequence goes on along the minus strand of NW_006292687.1, from coordinate 6,826,872 downwards.
TCTTCCTCTTAATTCTTATGTTGATGTCTTTCTAATTATTTTGTGTGTCTGAAGCTCCTTCTCTAGACTGTCTTCATAATAATTCTAAGATGCTAGTTTCCTGTCTCCCCCTCTCATTCTCTCATGTGTGTGCAGTGGAGTTATCCGGAAGGTATGTGACTTGTGATGGCACAACAAATTGAAAGTGTCAGCAGATAGGCAAGTCTGGTTGTTTTGTATTAAAGGTATTAAAGAGATATATGAAAATAAAAACAATGCTACTCTTCTCTCTAATTACTTTTGTTTGGGGAAACACCGTCTCTTTTCCTAAACTCTGTCTCTGCTATTTATGTTAGCAGAGAAGATTATATTAGCATATAATGGGTTTATTTATTTATTTAATTAAACATCTTTATTAAAGTATTACATAGGTCCTCTTTCCCCCCATTAACCTCTTCCAGTCCACTCCTGTCCCCCTCCTCCGGGCTTTCACCACCCATTGTCTGTGTCCATGGGTTATGCATATATGCCTACAAGTTCATTGATTGATCTCTTTCTACCCACCCTCTCCTGCCTTCCCTCTGAGTAATGGGTTTATTTTTGACTAATGAATAAAATATTTAAAAATTTCTGTTTTAGACCAGCTGGTGTGGCTGGAGGTCATGAACCCGGAGGTCATGGTTTGGTTCCCGGTCAGGGCACATGCCTGGGTTGCAGGCTCAATCCCCAGCAAGGGGCGTGTAGGAGGCAGCTGATCAATGATTCTCTCTCATCATTGATGTTTCTATCTCTCTCTCCCTCGTCCTTCCTCTCTCTGAAATCAATAAAAACATGTTTGTTTGTTTTTTTAAAAAAACCCTCTAAAAATTCCTGTTTTAAATGCTAAAAGGTAAATTAGGTAAATATCACCCACATAAACAAAGCTTTTTGGGGTCTTCAGTAACCGGAAGAGTGTAAGGAATTGGAGATAAAACATTTGAGGACCCCCATTCTATTAGATCCTTCAGGGAGGGCTTTAAGATTTTGCCTGTTAACAGTTTGTTGGTGTACATGGCACTTAAATTTTTTGCCGTCTAGTATATCCTTGGCTCACATTTTCTTTCCTTGTTACTCCATTTTCATCTATGGAAAGTGTTGCTTTAAAAACGTCTGGCGAAAATCTGCTTCTTTTCCTTATAAGTCATTTGTTTTTGCCTAGACCCCTCACGGATTTTTTCCTCTGTAAAGTTCAGTAATTAGACTGTGTGTCTTGGTGAAGGTCATTCTGGGCCAGTATTCTCAGGTGCATGGTGCTCTTTCAATACGTATTTTCAATATGTATTTTTAATTTTAGGAAAGTTTTCTTGTATTGTAGTTTTTAATATTGGTTTTGTTCCCATAGTTTCTTCAGGGACTCCTATTTTCTGCATGTGAATCTTATTTATTTATTTATTTTTGCCTATCTTTAGCAATTCACTTTCTATTGAATCATTTTCTTCTTTCCTTTTTAAATTAAAAAATACTTCCCATTTAGCTTTACACATGTCTTAAAGCATTATCTGTTGTGCTTACTTGTACTCTTGTGTTTATTTATTGTTGTTTAATGTTCATTTCTGAAACGATTTTTTAAATTCAAATACCCAAGTTCTGTCATTTTATTTTTAAGTTTTCCTAATTATGATTTTTATCTTTCTTTCTCATCTGATATCATTTTCTGTGTCATTTATTCCATTTTTAAACGGTAGGTTACGAATTTGACCTTTAGATATGTCTTTATGGCGGGCGTTCATCGTGTATGAGGATGCTATTCAGCTCCTTATTCACTTTTTCCCTATGATAACTCTGTGTGATTTGACCTTAATACTTCATGTTGCTCATTTTCATGTGAGATTGGTTTTCCTGAACGTTTTGGAGGAGCTTTGGTTCAGAGTTGTTTCTCTGACTGCACAGAGCTTTCCCTCTATTGTAGCACAGTGTTCAGAAACATGGCTGGGTGCCCACCTCTCATTTTTAATTGGACCATCTCTTCCCTTTGTGTTACTTTTCTGTCTTGCTCAATTGTGATTCCACTTCTAGCAGCTCTCCTATCCTGGAAGGGTGCCCTGGGGGGCAGTTTTAAGAATTCACAGGGTGGAGACTACTCCAGATCTCTCAGTCCCAGCCGTGAAATCAGTGACGTGTCTGGTGTTGGGTTGGTCATCACTGCTCTCTGTTCCAGTTGCTGCCCCCGAACTGGCCCGTGAGAATACCTGCTCACTATTTTGGGTTCTCCTATTGTCACATCTATCAGATGCCTCGTTGCTTCCATCCTTTTTCTGCTGAGCAGACGGCAATACCATGCATGTCTTGTGGCTGTTGTGGTTTCTTCTAACCCATTTACATTTTAGTGTGTGTGTGTGTGGAATTTTTTTGTCACTCACTTGTATTTGATATTTTGTTGTAAATATTGCTATGAGGTTTTTGTTTTGCTATCTGGTTGCTTTTCTAAAGATAGATTTTAGAAATTAAAAAATTATGTTGACATAATTGTAGATTCATGTGCAGTTGTAAGAAATCATACAGAGAGATTCTCATATACACATCACTCATTGTTTTTTTTATTTTTACCTGGGGTTCTGGAAGATTAAAAAAGTTTGCCTCTGTCACTGTCTCCCATCTTCATAGAATCCTCTTCCCTATTGGTGATTTTTAATTTTTCAAAGAACTTTGAAAAAATTTAAAATTTAATTTTTAAAATTTCAAAGAATTTTCTTAAAATTGTTACTTAGAATTCAGTTCACCTTTTTAAAAAAAATATTTATTATTATTATTTTTAATCCTTACCTGAGTATATTCTTTCATTGATTTTTAGAGGGAGAGTGGAAGAGAGAGGGGAAGACAGAGAGAAACATTGATGTGAGAGAAACACATCGATTGGTTGCCTCCGGCAGGAGCCCTGACCAGGGCCTGGACCGGGAAGGAGCCTGCAACTGAGGTACGTGCGCTGGACCAGATTCGAACCTGGGATCCTTTGGTCTGCAAACTGATGCTCTACGCACTGAGCCAAACCAGCTAGGGCTTCAGTTTACCTTTGTATAACAACCCTCCCCGCTCCCAAACCCAACAAGAACAGTGTGTGGCTTAACGATAGACATTTCCTTCCCTGCCATGTAGAAGTCCGGAGGATGCCCTCTGAGCCTCATGAGGCAATTCAAAGGTCATCAGTGGTGTGGCGCTCTCTCTCTCTCTCTCTCTCTCTCTCTCTCTCTCTCTCTCATTGCTCTGTCATCCTCAGCATATCGCCTCCCAGTCCTGGATGACCACCTGAGCTCTAGTCATCACTCCTGCATCCCATGCAGCAGAGAGGAGGAAGGGCCTGTCCCCTCCTCTTCAGAGACTTTCTGGAAGCTTCTGCTTGTGTTGAATTGGCCAGAATTCAGTCCTGCAGCCACAGGTAGCTGCTATGGAGTCCTGCAGATGCTTTCTGTTAGCGGGCTGCAAGGCATCCCTGAGGAAAACTGGGGTTCTCTTAATGTTAAGAATGGAGAGTGGATCTTGGGATAGGCAACTCATGAACAAATGGACTTTTCCTGCTATGTGCTTGAATACAAACTTACAAAATATGAATAACTATGTGGGAAGTTAAAAGGACATTCTGAGTATGATCTTAATCTTAACATATTTTTTTTAATTAAATTTATGCTGTTCTGCAAATGAAAACAATTCAATGCTATGAATTAGACTTTTTGCACGTATCTCAGATGCTGATGGCATCGGATCCGTGCAGATCTTGAAGCTCTGGCTTAGATCTTAGTGGTGGGAGGGAGAGATGCTCTCTTTTCTGCCCTTGTAACTGTACTTCCTGAGTCACTGTGTTTAAGTGTGGTAAGTAATAATGCTGACCCCCGGTACATCCAAGCTGAGGTGACTGGAGTTAAAGGGTTTCTGGGCTCCTTAACTATTTAGATAGCGAAGCATCTGTAGGGCCTTTGAAACATATGTACCATGGGGAGAAGGAAGAGGCAGTGGACAACTTTTCTGTTTTCATACAGAAGCTGGGATATTCTCTTGGAGGTTGTAGCTCCAGGATTTACTAGAGTCAGAGAATTTGGCAGAATCCAAGTCTGAACTGAAAGACTTGTGTTGGGCACATGCTTGTGTAAAATGTGGGATCCATAGATGGTCAGTGACTGGGGTAATGAACGGAGCACCCTCTCTTTCCCATTGTGTGTTGGCTCTCATGAATAATGTCACCCTGGATACGTGCACATGCTCCATATGCACAAATATCTCTTTAAGACCCGGATTTCAATTATTTTGAGTATGTGCTCAGGAATGGGATTGCTGAGTCATATGGCAATTCTACTTTTAATTTCTTGAGGGCCTGCCATACTGTTTCCACTGTGGCTGCACCATTTTA
>NW_006292687.1:6811078-6822456 GCF_000327345.1 Myotis davidii | reverse complement strand
ATCCTTGTGCAACACTGGCTGTTTTCTCTTTTTTTGATTGCACTTGATTCTAATGAGTGTGAGGTGAGGTTTCATTGTGGTTTTGGTTTGAATTTCCACCCTTATATATTTGAATCCTTACCTTCATTATCTTGAGATGGAGAAACCCAGGACATTCTTTAGTGATAAATGAGTACAGTTTTGGAATATTATGGGTGTTCAGGTGGTCCGGACGCTGCCGCCTGGGCTGAAAGGGGCTCCCCCTGCACTTCCTGGAGTGTAGTTCTTGCACTGAAGCGTTTGTTCACCTCTTACACGGAAACTGCTAATTCATTGCAGTTGTTTTGTGGGGCCAGAGGCCTTTTGCAAAGAAAGCACAGCAGTGGCACAGAGGCTAAACAAATGGCCTTTTAATAAAATCTCCAGAAGCACAGGGGACATTTTTTGGCAACTTTTTTTTTTTAATGCAAAGAAGATCTTGTTTTTACTTGCTTCAAAATTATTTGCTGTTTTCCAAAAGGTTAAAAATAAAAATTCTGCTTAATTGGGAGAGATTCTACTAAGCTCTGAATACTGCAATTACCTATATCTGGTTTTCTCTCATAGAAGGTATAATGTAATGAATGTCCTGTTATCGCTTTTGCGGGTAAGGGGGGAAGGGAGGTAAGGAGGGTCAGGTCCTTCATTGGCAACACAAATAAAATCTTTTGGTCAAAAACATCAGGATTTTCAAGAGAAACTTGGGCATTTTTCCTCAAGTAGACAATTTATCTATACTACAACTAGAGGTTTTGGCTCTCAGTTTCCCCATGATTTCTGCTGTTTTGTCACTTTCCCTTATGCCTGGTCTTTCCTGCTCTCTCTCTTTGTTCAGAATCTCTGCAGTTTGAAATGTCCCCCCTTCAAGCCACCCACGTTTGCAAGCAAGTCATTGACCTTTTCTCCTTCCAATCACTGCTTTACAAAAATTGTGCAGTAAAATCCGCACACAGAAAATGTGCTATTCTAACAATTTTTAAGTGTGCGGTTCAGTGGCATTAAGTATGTTCACGTTGTTGCGCAACCATCATCACCATCCATTTTCAGAACTTGTCTCGTCTTACAAAACTGAAACTCCATACCCATTAACGACTGACTCCCCGTTCTTCTCTCCCCCTGACCCCCCCAGGCGCTAGCAACCACCCTTCTTTCTACTTTCTGCCTTTATGAATTTGGTTATTCTAGGTTCCTCAGAAAAGGGGAATCATGTAGCATTTCTTTTGGTGACAGGCTTATTTCAATTAGTGTAATGCCCTCAAGATTCATCCATGTTGTAGCATGTATCAGAAATTCCTTTCTATGGCTGAATAATATTGCATGGTATGTGTACATCACATTTTGTTTACCTGTTCATACATATATGGACACTTGGGTTGCTTTCATTTTTATTTTGCTATTGGCAATAGTGCTGTTGTGAACATGGGGGTATAGATATCTCTGAGACTGTGCTTTCAATTATTTTTGGGTTTATACCCAGGAATGGAGTCTCTGGATCACACAGCAATTCTATAACCATTGTCTTTGGAGAAGGAAAATGCAGCCACTTAATAATGGTTTGGATTTTGGTCACATAGGTAGATTTGGTTGCATATTGATTTGGGCCGGTTGCATATTGGTTTGGATTTTGGTGGCATAGGTGGGTTTTGGTTGCATATTGGTTTGGATTTTGGTTGCATAAGGGGCCCTAGGGCAATGGAGCTGGCGTGTGGTCTTGGGGCTGAGTTGAATGGCTGCTCTGTTAAGATGGTTAAAGTGTGTCAGGAGCATCTAGGGCAGAGGGTGCCCAGTGCACAGTCGGTGCCTCCTGCGTGCTTGTTGACTGAGTGAGCGCACAAAGACCTCAGCCAGGCAGTACTTTAGGCAGTGGCCCCTGCAGTTCCACTCGTCCGCATGTGCTCTGTGTCCTCTTCAACCTTTACTACAAGTGCCTACCAGATCCGGTAAAAGCCTGACCATTTTCCATAAGGAAGGTGCAGTGTGTGTGATGGGGTCTGTGTGGCCACTGGGAAGGGAAGTGATTGAGTGTGTTAGGAGGAAGGAGGCCCAGGGCAGAGGTGGGGGTCAAAGTTGGGGATCAGAGGAGGAATATGTGGTCCGTGGGAATGTTTGGGTTTCCTGGCTTTTGGCTTGACTACAGTTGGGACCCACTCTTTTGGGAGACTAGGATTTTTGTGACCCAGGACTTGGTTGTCCAAAGCTGCTTACTTTCCAGGACAGTCTAAGGGCTTGTGCCTGACACCAAGCCAACAGAGGGACCTCAGCGTCCTGGGAGAGGGCGGTGCTATTCTGAAACAGGCCTAACAGATGCCTTGGCTTTGAGACTTCACATGACTCTTTATGGAGCCCTGGAAGGTGTCAGTCAGATGCTTCTTCCTCCAGGACTCTGGATTTCCAGCCGGGCCAAGTTGAACATCCTGCTCACTTCTCCAAAGGAGGACAAGTGCCCATGCCAGTTTGTAAATCATACATTTTGGTTCTGATCCTGGTCATGCCAGGCATTGCCTGTCCCAGCCTGCACCTTCTTTGGGGCTATACGTTGTCTCACTTCAATGTGACTGGACACATAGCTGAGTTTTCTGCTGTTGAGTTAATCTCATGTGCCCACATACAGACTGTATTGTGTGTCTTTTGCTGAGGCATCTGGAAGCTCTTCTTAGGCTGTTTGCTGTGTGGCACTGGGGCAGTGCCTCCTGGCAGCAGGGTCTCCAGCCCACGAACCCTGTGCCCCAGCTCCCATCCCGCCTCATTCCCTGTTCAGCCTCAGTGAACCTGCTTGGGGAAGCTTCTCTGGACTCAGAATCCTAGAGAAAGCTGTTGCTGGGAATCCAGTATTTCCTCTCTACCACCAGGAAGGTGACCTGGCTTTCCACTGCAGCCAGGAGGGAGACCAGACAAGGACATAAGGAGAGGACCATGTTGGGTTTGAAGACACAAGGTAGCTGATGTCCCGAAAGGCCAGGCTCCCCATCTCACTCCCCCCCACCCCCCTCATTGAGGGCTGAGCGGAATTTGACTTGGCTTCTTTTGAACCATAGAGTTCACCCTTCAGTCACCTTGAGAAATGATATGGGGAGGTTCCCCCAAAACTGGGTAGGAAGAGGCTGTGGGGTGGGACGCGGGCTGCAGACCTAAATCACCTCTCGGCTGGCAATGCAGCTTTCTGTGAAAGGAAATGTCCAATTTCTCCAGCTCTGGTTCTGAACAGTAGAGCTTATGGATGGTTTTAATGACTTTTCAAGATGTGTTTTTGCTTGTTTATAGAGCCGTGGGAGAAAATTAACTGGAAATAAAACATGCTTTTGAAGAAATGATAATTGTATGTGCTATAAATGCTCAGTATTTAAATTAGACTTTCAAAATAATGGCACAGTTTAAAAAGTAGTTACTTCCATAAATTGTTACCTTTTTGTGAGGGGTAGGGAAGAGAACTAGAAACACTTTTCTTCTCAACGGGCAGGGAAGTTTTCTTTAAATCCGGTTGGTTTCTGTCTGCCCCCTCTCCCCCCAGCTCTCTAGGGGAGGCCCAGGGCCCTGGTAGTGGAAGTGTGGTCTCAGGCCAGCAGCATGGGCACTGCCTGGCGAGAACGCAGCATCACAGGCCTCAGCGGAGCCTGCATTTCCCCTCCATCCGAAGGTGAGTGGTGAGGTCACTCAAGCCTGAGACATGCCACCTGGGCTGGACGGTGAGGGAGGCCTCAGGGGCAGTAGGAAGGAATGGGCACCAGGGAAGTGCTGTTCTCACTCAGCAGGTCCTCAGAGGTGAGGGCAGGACCAGCCCTGGGACGGCGAGGCCAGGTGGGGACAGAGGTCTGACCGCATGTAAGCAGGAAGTGGGTCCCTGCAGGCACCGCCTGTAGGATGCAGTCCCTCTTGTCTCTCCATGCACAGAAGAGGGGAGGATGTAGCCAGAAGCAAAGTAATGGTCAGAAAAGAAGCAGCAGGCTTGTGATATGCAGGGAGGAGATTTAAGGAGGAAAGAGAGAAGAAAGGGTTAGGGCCACGGGCATCTATCTCTGTGTCCCAGATGCGCAGATGGGAGTTTGGCTAACCTCTTGCTCTGGGGGGACAGCTGGGTCAGAGGTGAGCCGCTGGATATTAGTTGTGAAGAAAGGAGCATTTTGGAGGATGTGATGCATGGCCTGTCATTGGCAAGAATGCCTTTCTCAACCACCAGGCACATGGGAGGGAGGGGCAGGCAGACGTCTTTATGAGAGCACTGGCCCAGGAGGTCGGATCCCCAGCTTGCTCTGTGCACCATTTCCTACTAGTAGGTGACTTTGGTTGGGTCATTGCACTTACGAACCTCAGTTTCCCAATCTATAGAATGAGCACAACAACATCCTATGCTATGTGGGCTTTTGTGAGGATGAGACGTGATAAAAGAAGTAAAAGTTAAGTGCTAGAAATTTTAGCCTCTATGAATGAGGTGTCTCCTGCAGGGAATCTCACATGGGGTGCACCATGGGGCAGCCCCAACGGGCGAGCAAATCTGCATGTCCTTTTGGCTGTTTTATGGATTTACATGTAGAGATACGTTAGTCGCCCAGGAGAGGATGCTCACATAGACTGGCCAGGTCAGCTCTCTCCTCACAGGCCTGCTGGCTGTAAGGGGGAAGGTTAACTAGCTGCACGACTCAAGTATTTGCTGGTGGCAGATGGGGGCAGCCCAGTGTGGCCAGCCTGTCTCACAGGGGCTGGAGGCCATGGGCCAGGGCAAGTTATAGATCACTGATGCTGCCAGCAGGACTGTGAAGATTTTTACACCAGCATCTCACACATCCAGGTACCTAAACTCAACTTTTTATGACAGTCCTAGTGAGATACAATTCACACACTATACAAAGCACTCCATTAAAAAAAGGCATTTAGTGTAGCCACCTGGTTGTTAGTATATTCACAGAGCTGTGCAACCATCACCACTATCTAATTCCAGAACGTTTTCATTACCCCTTCCTCCCAAAGAAACCTTGTACCCATTAGCAGTTATTCCCCATTCCCCTCCCTAAGTGCTCTGCAACCACTAATCTACTTTCTGTCCCTACGGATCTGTCTGTTCTGGCAATTTCATATAAATGGAATCATAGTGCGTCCTTCTGTGTCTGGTTTCTCCCATTCAGCATAATGTTTTCAAGGTTCACCCATGTTGGAGCACGGATCAGTCCGTCTCCTTTTCACGGCTGAATAACATTTCATGGGGTGGAGCTACCGTACTTCGCTTGCCCATGACTCAGTTGATGGGCTTCTGGGCTCTTTCCATATTTTGGGGTGTTAGTGGAAGGCTGCTATGGACATTTACGTACAAGTGTTTATGTGGACATATGTTTTCAGTTCTCTTGCATCTCCTTTTAAAATTCACTTAAAAATCCATTGGTTCCCCTGGGCAAGAACCTTTTTTTAAAAAAATATATTTTTATTGATATTTTACAGAGAGGAAGGGAGAGAGATAGAGAGCCAGAAACATCGATGAGAGAGAAACATCGATCAGCTGCCTCCTATACACTCCCTACTGGGGATGTGCCTGCAACCAAGGTACATGCCCTTGACTAGAATAGAACCCGGGACCCTTCAGTCAGCAGGCCGACACTCTATCCACTGAGCCAAACCGGTCAGGAAACTTCCTATACTCTTTTGCTGGTGCTGTTGCAAATATAATCATTCTTCACAAGCAAGGGTTCATAAAGGATTATCTGGAGACGGTTGACTGGGGTACTCTGGGATGAGTAATTAACTCCACTTAGGGAATTCAGTTACACTTGGGCAAGTTCACTTGTAGTCCCGAGAACAGGAGAAACTGAGGTAGCAGCGGCTTCTGGGGCGGCCAGGACGGATTAGAGAACCAAGTCCGCTGGGCTGAGGTGTGAGCCTCATAGAAGAGAAGAAGAACCAGCCATTTCCCCTGATTTTTTAAACAAACAGATCGGGTTAGGGAGCTGATGCCCATGGTTAAATGCCTTGCTTGAAGTCTCTCAAGCAGTAAGTCCTGGGGCGGGAGTTACATGCCTTTACAGCCCACGGTCTTTCCATTGATATGCCCAAGGCAACCACATTAGTTGTTAAAGAAGTGATCTTTTTTAAAAGCCGGATTACCCTGGAACAAAGCACATTTTGATGTATGCACACTATTTCCTTTTTTAAAGAAAAGAAAATGAATTGTAAAAAATAATGCGGAACACGGGAGAAAGCTCCAGGGGTGAGGGAGGCCAGGCACCCTTCTCCCTTCCGCCCCGGCAGGAGAGAGGCCTTCCTGAACAGAGACTCGCCGGCTTTGATGACTGCAAGGCACCCAAGTGCTCATCTTGATCAGTGTCTAGATATCAGTACAAATACCCCGGAGAGGAGCGGTGACTCGTCCAAGGCCACAGAGCCAGCAGCTGGCAGGGCCCGGACCAGAGTCGGATTTTCTGTGAGTTTAGACATTCCCTGCTGGTCATTGCTTCTCCTTTGACGTGACATAGAGGGGCTTTGTGGAGAGTGGCTTTGTGGAGAGTGGAATTTCCCACCTTCTTGCATTTGAAGGCCTTAGCCCTATGTCCTGGCTTTCAGGGCGTCTGAACTCGAACCACAGTGAGTTTCCATCAGCTGCAGAAAAACCCAGCATTTACACATAGCAGCATCTTTTGTTTCACATCTGCCGTGAGGCGTGTCTGCCTGGCCTGGAGCTACGGCCAACAGTGACGCAAGTTAGAAACTGAAGCTGGCAGGGCGCCGTAGGAAGGCTCTCCTGGGTTAGACTTTGCTGATCAGGACAATGAGGCGAAAATCTGCAGGATGGTTTTGTTGGGAAGGGGCTGTGGTGTGAAGATCCTGGGCTCTTTGTGAACTGCTCAGTGAAAGTCCTCCCAGGCTGGAGCTAGCGCTGCGCCAGCCCAGCAGGAAAGGCCTGGGCAAGTTGAGGGGTTGAGAGAGCGGCTCTGGGGCTGGACCCTTCCTCGAGGGGCCGGCCAGGGTGTGCTGGGCTCTGCTGCCATCCTGAAGCCCACCCTTTGGAATGAGACTGGCAGAATGAAGAGGGACATCACTCACAGTGACATGCACTCAAGGGCGTGTCAGTGGAGAAAGAAGACTCTTGGTTAGTTCACAAAACCCCATAATTCTCTTCCCATCTTAAAAAAAAAAGGTCTCAAATTACCTGTGGGATGAGTGCAAGTCTTCCTTCTGTGCCACCTACTGCGATTGGAGCATGAGACACGCTCCTGTGTGCCAGGGCATTTTTGCAAACGCGGGCTCTCAAAGGGGAACTTATCATTTAGGGACCTCACTGTTCAACTTTATAGTGAAACGTATGCCCAGTAAAGGGTTTTAATACAGCCATCATAAAAACACACAAAACACACTGGAGACTTTCATAAAAAGTTACAAGGAGACCTTACCAAAATAATTTCAGATTGCCTTCGGATCATTCACTTTGTAAATGGTTATCGTGTGTTCCCAGCACCTGTCAGTCAAAGACACATCAACGTGAAGGGGAAATTTGTAACTGTATTGCGATAACTGAGCAATAAACACTGGTGCCTGGATCCCACTGCGGCCCAGCGGGCTGTGGCTCAGGGTGGGCCTGGGAGAACATTGGGGCCCTTTAAGCTTCCACAGGTGACTCACACTGGCGCTCACTCACGCCCCAGTGCCCTTGGGGAACTGTACCCAGCGCTCTGGGCTGCACCTGTGCGAGCCCTCTACTGTGGGATCACATTTCTGCCTCAGTAGCAGGGAGGTTTCATTATCCCTTCCCGACAGAGGCAGAAATTGAGCTTCCCCCCTCGAGGCTGAGTAACTTAAGACCCCTCCACCCAAGGCTGCACCCTGAGGGTTTGGGCAGTGCTGGCCCCCAGCCCAGGCCTCCCTCGCTTCCCAATGCTTTGCTGCCTCCTGCTGAGCCTCCTCAGGGAACTGTTTCCTGCAAGAAGCCCTCTGGAGAGCCAGCCCCTGGTCAGGCAGATGCTAAGGTGCTGTGTTCTTGGGCTGTTGGTGACAGACCAACCCCCTGGGATGGAAGCAGCAGGGGCTGGGGGCTGGCATGGGTTCACAGCCCTGGCCTCTTGCTGCGCTGTGACCTCACTTAACCACTTCAGGTCTCCCCTTCCTCATCTGTAAGTCAGGGATTGAGTGCCCCCCTTATAGGGTCGATAGGGGATCAAATGAGATAGAAATATGACGGACTTGGCATGGTGGCTGTCACGTAAGAAGGACATGGGCTGTGTATGATGTAGCTGGACCCCCTGCCAGATACCAAATGCCTGGAGGGCAGCTTCCCCACCTTCAGTGAGCTTGTGCATCCCTGGGGCACGATTCAGGAGGTCTGGGGCAGGGCCTCTGGTCCTGCATTTCTGACACGTTCCAAGATGCCCAGGCCTGAGTCAGCGGCTTCTGGGATGCTCATGCACCCACCACAGTGGCCAGCAGGTGCCGAGATACACCCTTTGGCGAGCTGAGGAGGAGGAGTGAGTTCCCAGGGTGTCCTGTTCGTCCCATTCCCGGCTCCGAGAGCTGCATGCTTGGTGCTCGCCTGATGTGGCTGTGAGTGCTTCCAGCTTCTGCCTGGGTTTGTTTTCAGTCCTTCTAGTAACCCATCACTAGAAGAATGATCAAGTATATATTTATGCTTTGATATAAAACCAATGGACTATTAAATGATAGTGTATCCAATGCTCTTTTTCATTTTTTGGCTTTGCTGAAGCCATTACTGTTCATTTCTTATTTTCTCCCCCATTTCTTATTTAGAACACATGAACCCCCATCGGGTAGAACAGGAAACAGACATGGAGTTGGAAGTTCAGAGTTGAATTCCTGGTTCTGCCATTCAGTAGCTGTTTCTCTGGACTTCTCCAGCCCTTCATTTGTACATCTGTGAAATGGGCCCAAGAGCACTGAGCTGTTAAATGAAAATGACCAGGGGGCTCAGATTCCACCATATTGTCTAACTGTATTTTAAGGAAAACAGATTTTAGTTTGCAGAAGGATTTCATTCAAATATCAAAACGTTTTTAAAGCTCTAAGCGGTTCCGGTGTGTTGCCCCCTCTGCTTTCTTTGGAGGGAAGTGTCATGTTAGGAGCCAAATTGATGGGCATGAAATGCTTGCTGATGCAATTTACATTTTGAAAGTTTTCTTTTTTGCCTTCATTCCTTGATAGACGTATGACATCTGAATGAAGGGTTTCTTGAATATGTAAGATGCAGGCCAAGATGGGATACTCAAAACGCAAAGAGGAATAAGAGAGCAGGGCCAGTGTTTCTAGAACTCAGGTTGAACGAGGAACACACATCTGCATGAGGTTCCCAAGGAGCCCGCTGTGAGGACATTTTAATGTGACTGTGAACGTGTCAAAATGTGGAACAGATGTGCTTCTCATCCACATGGAGGAATGACTCTTGTTTGTGGCTGTAAAGTCCATGTATGCTGGGAATTGCATGATAATTATTTTCCCTTTTCTCTCTATTTGTTGGTTAAATGGTGCGAGGCTCTGTTTCTGTTTAAAACATGGTATGGCCAGTTTGCCTGTGGGTTCTGGAAGTTGAATCAGCTGAGCAGGGGTCTGTGCCCAGCCTTATCGAGCACGTAGTAGGTTCTTGATGAGGCCAGGTGGCAAATTCATTTCAAGGACTGTGGACTTGATTGGACTTTGATCTGCCCTCAGTTCACGTTGCGGCCTCGTCTGTTGTTTAAAGCAGGCTGGGGGCCTTAGCCCTATGTCCTGTTAGGAGCCAAATTGATGGTTGCGGCCTCGTCTGTTGTTTAAAGCAGGCTGGCCCCTGCAAACGCTTTTAGAGGCGATGGGAAGTGAGCGCTGGCTTCATGGAAGGCTCATGACCATGCTTGCTGATGCAATTTACATTTTGAAAGTTTGTAAACGCTTTTAGAGGCGATGGGAGGTGAGCGCTGGCTTCATGGAAGGCTCATGACTGGTGCTGGCTCACATGTCGGCTGTACAGGCATTCAGCAGGCGTCACCCTGCAGATGGGTGCTGAAATGTGGCCTGCCGCAGGGGTGTGGATTTAGGCTCTTTGAGCTGGACAGCTCGCAGACCTACCCTCCTCCTGCCTCCTGTTATTATGCTCTTGTTTTTGAGGGTAAATTTGGTACCTTTGTAGGAGTTGTCCTTTCAGAGAGCTCTGTGTGTGCTGCCACATGGGGAAGGGGGTGACAGGTTTGCGTCGGGACCCCTGGGAGAGGATTAGGAGTGGTGCGGGTAACGGGAGAGGACACCTCTTACGTGTGACATTGACAAGGAGCTGCATTTGGATGAGCAAACTCTTGTTTTTGAAGATTTGCCCCCTCTGGCCTATCAGTCTTTTCCCCCTTGGAATGAACGGGTTTGATCTGGCTGTTTGCCTTTACCTGGGATCAGCTGCCCATTGGGACTGGCAGTCTTATTTTTGGAGTGTCATGAGGGAATTTTGGAGTTGGTGGTGCTTCCCATTCTGGCTGGCGGCTTGAGAGTCAGAGCAGTCTATAAACCATTTTGATGGGATGGTAAAGAGGAGCGGCCGTTGGCAGGAGCCCCTATAATAATGGTAGGCCCCCCGGGCACTTGCTTGGTAGTCAGGTCACACACGAGTTCGTATTCTGGCTGTCACATCGCCCACCACACACCCATCTGTAAACCGTTACTAAGCACACATGCTTTTGTGACCGTTAAGGGTAAGTTCATGTATGAGTCCAGTGCTTTGCACACAGTAGGCCCTCAGGGCCCATTGATAGGAAGCCCAGGTACATCGTCTGACTAGATCACACAGTGATAAGGATATGTCTGCCACCCTCTGGTTTTTCTCCCCTTCTCTATGCACCTCTCATCTTCCTCCCCCTAGTTGTGCAGGAGCCTGGTCTAGAAACATCTGACATACCTTGTGGGATGGAAGCAGCAGGGCCTGGGGGCTGGCATGGGTTCATGGCCCTGACCTCTTGCTGCTCTGTGACCTCAGTTAACCTCTCCAGGTCTCCCCTTCCACATCTGTAAGTCAGGAATTGTAGTGCCCCTCTTAGAGTTGATGGGGGGTGGGGGTGGGATTAAATGAGAGAGCTGTGGAAGGCAGGGCCAGGAGGGCTTTTGTAAGGCCACACGGCTTCCTGGGTGACTCCAAATTGAAGGCAAATTAAGAATTACCACTTTACAAATCCTCCATGAATTCACCGGTCCTCCCTAATTTTGCATCTCCCCAGGAGAGTGCTTCCTGTTGTCTGTGCTCGTGAGCCCCAATGATGGTAGTGACGGTCCTGATGCTTTGGTAGCACTTCTGCTACGGGTGCTCTCCACTGCGTTGGGGACCTCACACTCCTGAGTTCAGTCAAATCCAAGTCTAGAACCTTGCAAAATAGGTGTTACCATCCTCATTTTACAGATAAGACAACTGAAGCAAAAAGATT
>NW_006292687.1:6793808-6811060 GCF_000327345.1 Myotis davidii | reverse complement strand
CCTGCTGCCAAAAACATGACTATAGGTGGCAGAGCAAGAATTCGAGTGGAGTGCTGACTCCAAGGCCGTGTTCTTTCCATCTGCCAGGCTGCCTCTCTATATTCTGCTCGGAGCTCTGCAGAAACCCAGTGTTAATTCACGTCCAGCGCAGAGTAGGAGTCAGCATGCGCACTCTGGAGTTAGGCTGCCTGGATTTGAACCCTGGTTCTGCCACTTATTGGCTGAATACCCTTCTTACCTTCTGTCCTCAGCATCCTCATCTGAAAAAGGGTGACAATAATACCTCTCTGGCAGGGTTGTTGTATACTGAGAGGGGCTGGCACATGAGCAGCAATATATATATATATATATTTTCCCCAAGCAGCATAATCCTTTCTTTGCATATCTTATGAGGAAGCAACGAAGGAAGACAGGTGATGTGGGGACTGTTTGGGTGAGGGTGAGGTGTGTGAGGCCTTGGCTGTTCAAATTCCCATGAGAGGAGACCCTGTGGCTCTGAGACCACCTTGCAGAGCCCTTGGGGCTGCATTTGATGACACCTTTACCAGGGTAGTCCTCTGTCCTGTCTTTTGACCCAGCTTTAAAATCAATAACAGAGAATTCTGCTGCTTAAAGCCTTTAAAAATATATTTATATTGATTTCAGAGAGGAAGGGAGGAGAGAGAGAAACATCAACGATAAGAGAGAATCATCGATCGGCTGCCTCCTACACGCCCCACGCTGGGGATGTGTCTTGACTGGGCATTGAACTGTGACCTCCTGGTTCATAGATTCTACCACTGAGCCATGCTGGCTGGGCTGCTTAAAGCCTTTTAAAGTCAACCCCCATCCTGGCATTCCCTCCCCAGGTATTTGGTAAACAAGCCACTCAGCAAATGAACTACCATAGAGAAGATTATAATGTGGGTTTTCATTTCTTTTACTGACTTTCCATTTCCTTGAGTGTCTTGGAAAACTTATTGGTTTCCAGAGGTTATTTTATTAGTAATGCTTATCACCAGTTCAAGAAATTTAGGCTGCAAAGCAGTACTTTTAACAAAAAGGAAAAGCATTAGGCATATTAATGCATGTATTTATACATATTATTAGATGCAAACATATTTCTTGGTTTTTCCACTAAAAATGAGGCCTCTCAGTTTTCACCTCCATGACTTGCTGACACTCTTTTGCTCCTGTGGGTTGGTTGTCGTTTGGAATTTGGAAATGCCGCACCTTCAATTCATTAGACAAAACACCCACTTCTGGTCAGGTTCCGAGTGGAGGTGGCAGTCCCAGAGCGCAGATGGTCATGATGGTGTCACATTTTCACGGCCTCCGAGAAGAAATTTCATAGTGATTAGCATTTACAATGTCTAATTCCAAGGGAAGACTCGAGGGGTAGAAAGAGTGGATGAAATGCTGTATCCTCTGTTGCAGTTTATTTATTTATTTTTTTAAAGAAAGCACCCATGTTGTTTTTGCAGGAGTCTGAATATATTCCACATTATTCTGAATGCTTTGGGTGCATAAATGAGACCGGTTGAGGTTTGGGAGTACCCCTGTGAAACAGAGGTAGCAGGAATTCAGGCTTGGGGTGAAAAACGTTTGCAGGAAAGGCTTGTGGCAAAGCATTGACTTTTGCTGCCTTGTTCTGACTGTGGGACACAAATCAGACCCGTTGGTCCAAATCCGCATTCTCTTGCTAAAGGGGAATTTCGTTTTCATCAGTGGGACTGAAACTGGTCGGGGAGGGAATTCTCAGTGTTAGTGGGAGAGGATGGGTCGGGAAAGTATTGGGCTCTCAGAAGAGGTTTTAATGTTAAAATTAAGCTTTATTAGTTTTACAAAAGGTCTGGCCACAAACGTATTAAATTCTTACCAGTATCAAATTCAAGGAAAATGTTGTGAAATAATGCTGGATGCAGGCAAAGGAATTTTAAAACAATTATAGTTTGCTAGACAGCCCAGAGTGCTTTGGGATCAGACTTTCTGGCTGTGCAGAACGGTTTCTCTTTTCTCTGACTCGCTGGCCTTGCTCTGTTGTTGACTGTGCCCCCTTTGGCTCAAGTGGGGGCCTTCTGGGCAGCTGGTGGCCAGGGCAGCTGTGGTGACCCAGCTCAAGTGTGCCCCTCCCCTGGACGGCGCTCCCAATTTAGCTGTGGGGTTTAGCCCAGCAATCCGAGCTCTCGCTTTCCGTTTAAATGAAAAGGCAGATGCTTCACACATGTTCTCGCAAATTGACATAAACCATGGAAGGAAAGAATGCGGACACCCAATAGCTACCCTGTAGCGGCTTGTTGCTGGTAATTTTTAGGTTTCCTGTCGGAGCACATTCTGAAAGCAAGCCTGCATCTGTGCCAACCCTGGATTAGGAGTGACCCGGGCTCTTCTGCGGAGTAATGGGTGCACGGGCGTCTATAAATAGCGCGTTCGTGTGGCTGGTGGACTTCAGAGATGGGAGGGCTTCCAAGGGCCAGCGCCGTCCCATGTGTCTGGGGAGGAACCCGGTGAGGGGACGACATGAACTCAGTTTCTCCTGTCATTCCAGGTCCTGAAAGGCAGATGCTTGGATCATGGCGCTAGCCTGCTGGGTTAGCTCTGGGGTACAGGATCCTGGGAAGACCTCAAAATAGGGCTGGGTAGGCCTCAAAATAGGGCCGAGAAGGCATTTGCCCCCTTTCTTGAAGAAGACATTGGCCTCTGTGACTTTCAGAGGCGTCAGCAAGCTCCCAGGGGCTCTCATGTTGGTTACACCCGACCAGCTCTTCTGTGACCACCTCTTTGCTGGGCTCACTGTTTTATGAAGCTGAGCTTCTCTTTGAATGTAGAGGCTGGAAAGGGAGGGTGTGGGCCCCACGCATTCCTTTCAGTTGTGGATTTATACCCATCTGTCTGCACCCTTTTGGTCCTAAGCGACAGTGCCAGGCACACGTCAGTGTTGGATTAATTGATGGTGCACTTGGAGGCCGGCTAGCTATGATTTGTGGGTGTAGTCTGTCTGTCAAACACAGTCAGGTGTCAGGGGGACTGAGATTGACAGCTTGCGAGTCCTGGACCAGCTGGGGACACTGAGACACTTAGGGAGTGGATGGTCCATCAGGCGCCGACCTAGACTCACATCTCTTCCTTGCTACCTGGTATGGTACTGCCCCATTGAGTGTGACTGAGCTCTAAGTGCCAGTCTGCTCACACGGGGTGGGTGCCAGTGCCTCAGGAGGTGGCCGTGGGCTCTCAGGGGGAGCCTGTGAGCCAGTTGTTTTTACTGGGTTTGGCCCTTGCCCACACACGACCTCTGATTTCATCCAGCCTTAGCTGACACCAGCTAGAAATTTGGTGTTAAATGTTTCTCACCCCCACACTTTAAGGGTTTGGAAAAGGCAGTGTTTCCCTAAAGCAAGAACCAGCTTCTGGGAGCGAGTCAGGCAGCAGCCCTAGTATTTGAGTTACATTTTCAATTTATGATGGGGTTAGTGGGTCATAACCCTATTGTAAGTCGAGGAGCACCTATACACACTTACGACAGAAAATTGATAATATTTATGATTTAAAGCTGTGATTACAATTTTGCAGTTTTGTTAGAGATTAGATTGGGTTAGAATTGGCAGACATGCAAAAGGAGGTTGGAAACAGGGTAAATTGAATTTGGGCGAAGTTCTCAAAGTATGTGGAACAGGCAAAATCATCTCAACTCCTTTTCAACTGCTGGTAAAGCGTGAAGAGAAAGCCATCTCCCAGCATTTGCCTGGGTGAATCTGATGGCAATTTCTGGACACACAGTGAGAATAGAGTGATGGTGGGTGCTGAGAATGTGGTTGGGGTCACTGATCACCCAGAGGAGCTGATTTGGAAAAACTGCTGTCAATTCAATGCATCGAATCATGTTGCTGTATGATAGTGGATACTAGTAGAAGTACCTTGAGGCCCCGTCGAAGGGCTCTGAGCAGGGCTCTGTGATAACAGCGGGCACTTCTGAAGGTGGAAGAAGCACACAGTGATTGCAGGCTCGTCCACAGACGCAATGCACACATAGGTTTTTACTTACTTTTTTATTTGCAGTAAAAACATTTATTTTTAAATGATGAATCCACTTTATTTTTTTCTTTTTCAATTAGAGTTTACATTCAATGTTATTTTGTATACTTTCAGGTGTACAGCATAGCAGTTGGACAATTATATACTTTACAAAGTGTTCCCCTAATATTTCAAGTATCCACCTGGCATCATACATAATTATTACAATATTATTGATTGTATTCCCAATGCTTTACATCCTCATGACTATCACATAGATTTTTATTAATAATTAGTATAGAATGAATACAGTGGTATAGAATAATATATTATACAATTAAACGAAGCCTCCACCCTCAGTTTTCTTTATCCTGCCATAATATTTCATGGCAATTATTGCCTTATATTTTACACTCAATTCTGTATAACACTTGTTTTTAAAACATCCATCTATTCTAATTGTGATAGACCTATTAGGGAACATTTCGAGCATAACATTGGTTTTACGTTTGCTCATGTGTGATTTTCTTTGCAAAAGCAGTAGGTGAACACAGAAAATCACACCCAGCTGTGCCCAGCCCATGGGAATACACAAAAAGCACACATGCTCACACCTCACACATCTGCCCTCTGCCTCATTAACATCTTTTTTTATGAGGCACGCTCTGTCTGCAGGTGGTGTTACAACTTTTTCTCTGATTTCCAGTAATTGTCCTGCTGCACACCTACTCACGAGTTGCAGTCCTTCTGATGCCCACTTCCGCAAGGTTTTTTCCTTGTCCAGTGCCATATTGACTTTAGCATTTATGAATTTCTTAACCATTCAGCACGCATAAAATTGTGCTATAGTTTTTACTAGGTTTCTGTCTTTTCCCTCCATAGGTCCTTTGGTCTTTAGTGCGCGATTTTTGTATAGCATGTTGGTTTTTAGGAACACACATATGGCGTTGGGCAGAACTAACTACACAAGTACAATTGCCTTGTGTTTGTTGTTCATGTCTTGTCTCTCTGTGTCCCCCTTTCTGCATGTCAGTTCGTGGGGGGCAGGGTCTTTGGATCTTCTGCTCACTGTTGTGTCCCCAGCACCTTCTCAGTATCTGGTACAGAGCAGGGGCTCCATAAACATGTGTTGAATGAATGAATCATCAGATTTTTTACTGGAAACAGCATTCTAGCCACATTCTGTTGCAAAGTATTGGTTCTGTTAACTACAGGATTATTACAGTTAAGGGATATAGTATAACGTTGAGTTTGGCAAACACGTCTGGCTCTTTGGCTGACATCGCTTATCAAGGGAGGGCAGGAATGGAAATGTGGGATATAGGTCACAGACCTTGTTAGCATTTGAATTTGAAAAGAAATGTTCTAACTATATACTCAAAGTCAACTAAATTAGGAACATTCAGGACAATAGCAAAAGTGGCCAGACCCGTGAAAAGGGTTATGTTCAGTTAGTGAAAATAGTGAAAAAGGAGAGATCCTAAAGATGGTGCTTGATTTCAAGAGAATTTAGTAAATGAAAAAGGATTTTTTTTTAAATTCAGAAAGATGATATTTTTGATCAGTCTTTAGGAAGGACCAAGGTTGTTGTTTTTAAGCGGAAACACTTATATCATCGCATCATTGCTTTAGCACAGGGGTGGGCAAACTTTTTGACTCGAGGGCCACAGTGGGTTCTTAAACTGGACCGGAGGGCCGGAACAAAAGCATGGATGGAGTGTTTGTGTGAACTAATATAAATTCAAAGTAAACATCATTACATAAAAGGGTACGGTCTTCTTTTTCAATAGTTTTATTCGTTTCAAATGGGCCGGATCTGGCCCGCGGGCCGTAGTTTGCCCACGGCTGCTTTAGCACCTGTCATGTATATTTAAAATATGTGTATGGTTAGAGCTCAGTAGATGAAGGCATGGACTGGGTATGCATGTAAAACTGTTAGATTGTAGATATGATGTGTGTGCATATACACACATGTAACTTTGTGCTGCAACTGTGGGCAGTGCTGCCTGTGTATTACTTCATTTCACCCTCACAACAGCCCCACAGGGTAGGTGCTATTATTTTTCTCATCTTGCAGGTGAGGACACGGAGGCCCAGAGAGTAGCTTAGTGAGAATATCATGCTAAGCGAAATAAGTCAGAAAAAAATTAAGAATCATATGATTTCACTCATATGTGGGACATAAAAACTGAAAGCAACAAATGAATAAACAAGACAAACAAAAACTCATAGACACAGACAACAGTATGGTGGTTACCAGAGGGGGAGGGGGTAGAGGACAGTGAAGGGTAGAAAGGGTCAGGTGTATGGTGACAGAAGGAGTTCTGACTTTGGATGTTGGGCACAATGCAATGTGTAGATGATGGATCATAGAATTGTATGCTTGAAACCTGCCATTTTATTAACCGATTTCACGCCGATAAATTTCATAAAAATAAATTTTAAAAACGAGAAAAAGAAATGAGGACACACAGCAAAGAAGTAGCACAGTTAGGATTTGAACTCAGACCTATCTGCACAGCCTTTGATTTTCCTGTGTAAATAAGGCAGATATTGAGTTGAAGTGTGTTTCTAGAACAAATGTGGGAGGAGATTGAGACAGAAGTGATGAAGTTCCTACAAAGCTTAATAAAAATGGGTACTAGAATAATGACTATCTTATATTTAGAAGAAAAAAATCGTCAAGTTGCCACAGTTTATAGAGACATGGTTTAAAATATGGTAACTCTGAGGCAAGGATAACCCCACTGCCAACAGAAGGTTTCTTCTCAAACCCAGGTCTGGTCCCATCTCTCGCCTGTGAAAAAAGTGATTATTTCTGGTTCCCTTTGTCTGCAGAGTATGATTCTTGGATGTCCAATGTTATGGTCGGTTTCTTGCCACCTCTCCAGGCAACTCACACAAGCACTTCTCTCTCCAGCCCTGAATGCTGTCTGTGTGTTTTCATGTAATAATGCAGTTAAGCTCTTCTCTTCCCAATAGGCACAGCCTCTTTCTTTCTTGCAAAATCTAGTCAAGTTTTATTACCCCGGGGGTGGGGGGGAGACTTCTCCAAATCCCTCAGGCAAAGCTTAGTTGTTTCATTTTTCTGTCCCCCAGATCTTTGTTGATCTCACTCAGGAACTCAGTACAATGGTTTGCAACCATTGGCTGACTCTTCAGATGGTTCAAGGATTTTCGCAGAAAGGCTAGCTCTTAACCACGTTCATGCTCCTGGTGTCTGACCCAGGCCTGGTACACTTGGTCAGTGCTTGTGGAATGGGTGGGTGGGTGAATGGAGCATAAATAGATAAAATCTTTGAATTATCTTATAAAAAGTGTGAGACATGGTTAATAAGTTATTCTAAATTAGGGATTGCAGCCACTGTCACTGGATGAATTATTCATCCATATGAATGGAATTACTAACTTTTCATCATTTCTGAAAAATAATTTTCAGAAGTTAGGATGCAAAATAGGTTTTAAACAAGACATGTTATAGATAGATATCTTTCAGTGGATCACAATTTGGAAATCTTAAAATTTTGTGTATTTGCTTTCCTGCCTCTCCAAATCCTAGTCATCCTTCTAGATCCCAGGTGAATGCTCACCCTGTGAATAACTCCCCACTCACCTGCTCTCTCTTCTCCTGCCCAGCCTCTACAGAAACCTCCATAGCAGTAGTTGTCAGACATTCTGTAGGTCATCTCGAAGGTGTAGATCATCACTTTATTTTCCATTAATTCTGTCTTGGGTTACTTTTGATTACCTAACCAGATGATAAAGTGGAAGAGGGCAGGGATCACATTTACCCTTTTCCTCCCACCCCCAGCACGTCTAAAGTGGTCACGTGTCTGTGGTAAGCACTAAAGAAATGTTTGTTGAAAAGTCCATCACTCTGTTGGCAAATTAGAAAACACCTCTTCCTCCATTCTATCTAACTTACAGTAGAGAAGGTTTGCCATAAAGATACAGGGGGTCTCATGGAACAGAAGAGCAAGAAGAGCAGCAGGGCCTCACGAGAGAGGGTGTGGGAAATGGGAGTCTTCGGGAACCAGGCAAATCAACGTCTATTTGTCTTGTCAGATGGTCTTTCACCCCTCCTTCTCTGGGCCCAGTGCCCCAGCCTCCTGCTTACGGGACCTTTCTGTTTGCTCTTTGCACATGGCAGCGGAATGGCCCCTCAAAGGACCATAAGGCATTCCCTGATGCACAGTATAAACTTTGCAAAGTGGGAACATGATTGGTTCCCCTATGGCAGGTGTTCTTCCCTGTCTGGTCAGCTGTGGTCCCTGGATAGCTGCATTTTCGAGAAGGGGTATGAGAGCACATCATCAAAGGCAGTGTGGGCTGGCTGGGCATGCCAAGCTCCACTGGTGGAACTGAAAATATTTTTCATCTGTATTCAGTGGAAATGGGAATGTTAAGTTAATTAAGGGGCCACGTGCCAACATTGCTTGGACTGACGAGAGAGAGACACACTGTGCTGGTATGTGAAGCTTTAGCCCCAGAAGTGACAACACATGACGGGTTTTGAGGTCCAATGAGAAACTGAAGGTTGTTTTTCCCCAGAAGTCCCTGCCACCAGGAAGTCTGACAGACTAGCATGGCAGGCTGTGGCTGGAATGTACAGAAATCAGTAGCGTTTCTGTATGCAAACAATGAATTTTCTGAAAAAGAAATTAAAAAGATGCCATTTACAGTAGCATCAAAAACAATAAAATACTTAAGAATGAATTTAGCCAAGGAGGTGAGAGACCTGCACCCTGAAAACCATAAGGCACTGATGAAAGGAGGCAAAGAAAACAAACACACATAAATGGAAAGGCATCCTGAGCTCATGGATGGGCTGAAATAATATCGTTAAAATGCCAATACTTCTAATAGCCATCTGTACATGCAGTGCAATCCCTATCAAGATTCCAATGTTACTTTTAAAGAAATAGAAGGAAAAACACTCCTAAAATTTATATGGGACCACAGGAGACCCGGAATAGGCAGAGAAATCCCGAGAAAGAAGAACAAAGCAGGAGGCATCACCCTTTCAGATTCCAAGCTATACTGTAAACAGTAAGATACTGCCATAAAAATAGACACATAGGCCAATGGAACAGAACTGAGAGTCCAGAAATAAGCATATATAGTTGACTGACATTTGACGAAGGAGCCAAGGATACTCAATGGAGAAAAGAGAGTCTCTTAAATACACGTGCTGGGAAAATGGATATTCAGATGTAAAAGGATGAAACTTGACCCGTGCCTTATACCACTTACAAAATTTAACTGAAGACGGACTAAAGAGAAATGCAAGAGCTGAAACCATGAAACTCTTTGAAGAAAACGTAGGAAAAGCAGCTCCCTGTTTTCGGAGTGTCGCACAGGTGGCTTACTCTGCTGTGAGAAGCGGCAGTGTCCATGGCAGACCCCGGGGAACCACGGAGGGCCCAGTTCTCACCAACCACATACTGTGGAGCGGCTGCCATCTCATCTTCTTACGTTGGAGCAGTTCTCCTTTTCCTCTGTTACAGTCAAGCTCATTTCTTTGCTACGGGACAATACATGGCTTTAAAGTTGCTCCACCTTTAGCTTGTGTCCACAGATGAAGGGGTTTTTAGGACTGAAGAAATAATCGGGGGGTCAGGTGGGAAGGAGTCTGAAGCTTGGCAGAGAGGATATCATACTGAGGGCACCCAGGAGGGCCAAGCAGCTCCGAGGGCGGAGGAAGCAGCCAGTGGAGCTGCTGGAAAAGATGAGGCACTGCCCAGGGAGAGGCCGCTCCTATTCCCCGAGCGTCCTGGAGGGAGCATGCACGGCCAGCACTGGCAAGGCATTCTGCTGCTTTGCAGCTGGAAAAGGTGAGAAGGTGGCCTTGAAGCACTGACCTGCCAGCGGTCTTGTGTGGCTTGTTCTCGTGATGGGGTGAGGAGCTCACTGATGGAAACGGTGCTCGTTGCCCATGCAGGCCCCAGGCCTCTGGGTTTATCTTCAGGGACCTGAGGTTGAGGTACAAAGCTGAAGGACCTCGGAACAAAGACATGGGACTTTGATAGGTCATTGGCATTGATCTTACAGGTGATTTCATTGTGGGGGATGTCCATTTGCCAGAAGACTAGGGTTGAGCAAATAAGGCCAGTTTTTAAAAATGGGAAGTAAAGTTAAAATGATTGACTCCTAGCAGTCTGACAGTAATCTCTAGTGAAATCTGTACCACCCAGTACATAATAGATGATAAGTAATTTTTTTTATTGACTTAAGAGTGAAATTTTGGGGCAAATTCATAAATATATAGTGAGCGTTGCTAAGTTATTTCAGAATTACTAGGAACCAGTGTGGGTTAGCAAAGAGTGAATAATGCTAAGCCATCCTCACATTGGAGACAACATTGGGCTGGTAGGTCTTATTTTGGCAATAGGTTTGGTAAGAATTCTTGTAATATCCTTGTGGGCTAGATGTTATGATTAGAGGAAATCACCATTTGTTTAAAAACAATCTTGTTTTTTTTTAGTCATTAGAATGGAACAAGTGAACCCACTGGATGCCATTGGCTGTCATGTCTTCATAAAAAAATCAATTCCTTTTATCATTTTTTCATCAAATTTTCATCAAATCAGATATTAAAATAGTCATGGGATATAAATTACAGCATAGGAATTTAGTCACTAATATTGTAATAACTATGTATATTACATAGTTGTATATTACTATGTATATTACTATGTAATAACTATGTATATTACATATTGTAATAAGTATGTATATTACATACAGATGGACACTAGACTTATCAGGGGTATTGCTTCATAAGTTATATAAGTGTAACTGAAACCAATATAATATTATATATCGACTGTAATTGAAAAATTAATTAAAAAAATCAATGTCCTCTATATGGAGGACATACTCAAAATAATTTCAGGTGACAGAAAGCTGATAGGAATCCCTAATATGTTAAATGACAAGGTTGAGATCTCCAGGTTGATATCAACTAAAACAAGTGAAATGTAATTGAAATACATGTTCTGTCCCTTGGGTTAAAAATGTCATACAGGAGCATAGAAAGAAACTGGAAAAACAGCATTTCTGTGAAAGATGACCCGTAGGTTTCAGTTGACTACCTTTATAGAATATAAAACTTGATGGGCTGAGCTGGCCTATAAACTTTTATATCCTGTTAAAGGGACATGAAGGCCCAGTGGCAATGGTCTGCAAGCTGCATCTTAGGAGGCGCTTTGACTCTTTAGGGAGTGTCCAGCCAGAGGCATGTGGAGGCCTGGCCTGGAACACCTGCTCCTCATGGTCAGGTCTGTCCCGGGGGCTTCTGAGGGCAGCACTCCTTCTGTGGGCAGGGGTCACTGTGGACAGATGGGACTCAGGTCTGTGCACGCTTGATGGCTAGGTTGGTGTGTCTCCTGTGGGTGGAGAGTAGATTTGGTGCCCTCTGAGGTTCCTTCCAAATCTTAGATTCTGCAGTCCTGGACAGTCTACATTTTGCCTTAATTTCAGAGCCACTAACGTATGGTTTAGAGATGGGTTGATCGTGGTAATTGGGGCTGTGCAATACTATAAAAGGAACCTGTGATCTGACCCTTCAGTAGGGAGGCTCAAGGACGTTTTCAGAGAAGCAAGAGGAATTAGGCTTGTTTGCAGAGAGCGATCTTGGTTGCATGTAATTGTGATGATAAAATAAACTTTAGTTGGGAAAATATACAGGGACTAGAGAGCATGCAGGAAAGGTGCAGCGTATGGGACATGCCCCCCAAATACATTTCATGTTTAGGCATTAATGGTTGATTCCATCTGATAACTCCGTTCTCCCTTTGGTGATTCTGAGCGTTTCCACTTTCCAGTAATCACAGCTTGAATTGACCAAGGAAGCCCTGCCTCTCGCGGGGCCGTGCTCAGAGCAGTTATTACAGCTGGCATGGGTGGCCGAGGACCGGCGGGGCCATGCCGCCCGGAGGTTTTCTGCTGAAAGAGAGACGCTGATTACTCGTTATTTTTGCTCCTGTTGTTTTACTCTCATCTGTAATTTAAAATCCACTATACAAAGAGTCTACGGAGCACCAGCTGGACGTCAATTCAAAGACGTTCTTTTCTTTCTCTAGTTTTAGCATTTTAAGTAGGACTGTCAATTTGGGTGATTTGCTGTTTAGAAATTGGTGAGATACATCTTTCGGTCTCCTTAACTTCAGTGGATGGGGAGGTGGAAAACAAAATCACCAGTTTCAGATTTATGTGAAGAGTCTTTTTTACCCCCCTTAGAAAAGGGGTGGGGAGACCTCCCCAACCAACTTCATCTCACACAGATGAGGTAAGGACCAGTGGGTTTCTGGAATTAGTGTTCTGATTACAGCATGGGAACGTGTGTTCTCAGGGGACCTCGGAGTGTGTGCTGGGTGCCTGGCTCTGCCTGTCCTTCTCTGGGCGTGTTAGGCTCACACATAGAAGGGGGCAGGCAGGCGGGACCAAGGCAGTGCTGGCACTTAGGGGTCACTGTCAACCACAGGAGGCAGTAAGTGGCACCTTCCTACTGCTTTTGAAAAGCAAATGCTTACCTCGTATATAATAAGGGCTGTCTTGACTCGGTTCACTGCTCTTTATCATATTTCTGTACTA
This sequence comes from Myotis davidii, assembly GCF_000327345.1. Classification (NCBI taxonomy): domain Eukaryota; kingdom Metazoa; phylum Chordata; class Mammalia; order Chiroptera; family Vespertilionidae; genus Myotis; species Myotis davidii. The sequence continues at coordinate 6,798,475 of NW_006292687.1, read as the reverse complement.
TATTTTTTGGGGGGGTGGGGTTGATGGCCTTTTTTTTTTCAGTTTTATGATCCTCTGCCTTTTCAGTTTTGATTAAAGCCCTATTTTTCTCTTTCCCGTTCTCTTTCATTGTTTGTGTCTTACTGACTCTTGAACAAAATTATATATACAACTCAGATGTGGTAGAACTGTTGAGTGGATGTTCTCAAACTTGGCTTTGGAAGTACAGTTCTTTCAGAAAAGCAATTAAGCAAAATGTATTTAGCTTTTATTTTTTATCACTCAGAGGAGTCTTTACAAGTTTATTCTCTTTGTCTCTGTAGTTTAACTTCCAGAAATGCATTCTAAGGAAATCTGAGGAAATACAAAACATAAACATTTTCATTTTAAAGCATTTTTTGTAGTAATGAGTTCTAATAATAAACACCGTAAACAAACTATATGTCTAATTATAAGAGATTTGTGTTATTTCTTCTTTCTACTTATTTGCATTTTTCAGCCTCTTGTTAAATATGTTCATTTGAATTGTTCCGGCAGCTACTGGGCCATCAGATCATTCATGGATGAGAGGCTAGATGAGATGGGATTTAAGTTATGCACGCACAAAGGCTTGGTTAAAAATATCTCATATTATTGATTGTATACCCTGGGATAATCCTGGCAGTATGGAAAGTGGGATATCCTGAAAACCCTCATTTTACAGAACACTAGCACGGCTGGCTATAAAATGCTGAGAGCATCCTTTTAAATTTGTGGCAGAGATAACAAGAAATCACAGGAAACCCGCAGCATCCAGAGACCTTTTCATAAGTGAGAACCGTGGGAGCTGATGCTAGAGCAGCCAGTCTTGAAGGTCAAGGGGCATCTAGTGGGGTGGGTGGAAGATGAGACCTTAGTCCCAAGGAGGAGTGCAGGTCTTTAAAGCCAGGCTCTCAGGACCACATCCTTGGTGAACGAATGGACCACAGAAAATATGGCCATCCGATTGGGGAGATCACCAGGCAGTTTACCCTCTCAGGCTTGGGGCTGGGTGTGGTGGGATTTGTAACTTCAGGCCTGCCCTCGCTTAGGTTTGGGGTTTGAGTTATATTGTTGTGTAAGGATCCAGTATCATCTCGGATGGCTGTGTGTCAGCCTTGAACTCCAGGGCATGCTGAACACAGTCAGATGCTGGGCCACTGAAAGAGCCATGTGTTCTACAACGAAACACAGTTAATCTGCCGGCATCTCCTGGAGACATCAGTCAGGAGAGAACTGAATGTTTCTACCAGAGAGGATGCTGGACAGAAGGAACAGTACAGCGCCTTCCTGCCTCAAGGAAGCTGTGGACCAGGCCCTCGATGGTTTTTACCGAGTGCTCGTTCGTTGTAGTTGAATGTGCGGTTTTCCTAAAGGCTTTCATAGATTCCTCCCCAGCCTTGGACCCTCTGGCTTTTGCCTCAGAAGATCCCAAGTGTTTCAGCCGTGGATTTTCTCTCTGGGGCTTGCAGAAGGGCTGCCGTGCCACCTGCTCACCTGGCTGTGTTTTCTGACGACCTCGTAGGTGCCCCAGGATTTAGCAGAGGAGTCAGTGAAGGTTTGAGGAATGAATAAAAGAGTCCTCTATGCTTGAGGACGGAATCAGTGCTTCTCAGATCTCAGTGTGCATGGGACTCTTGTTAAAATGGGGATCTTGTAAAAATGTGGATGATTCAGCAGGTCTGAGCGGGGCGGGAGGGGGAGGGCGGCCGGAGTGGGGGGAAGACCAGGGTTCTGGACTTCTAAAAAGCTCCCAGGGGATGTTGGTGCTGCTGGTCAGGCTCCATAATTTGAGTAGCTGAGGAATAAACCACTAACCTTTAAAAAATAGGGGGGCATTCAGTTTCATCCGCTACCAACAGTGGGAACCCACTCATCTGTGGTAGGAGCAGGCTCCAGGGCGTTTCAGGGAGCCCCTCCCCTTACCCTGGGGGAGAGCCTTTTCTTCCTGATGGAGGATGTGGCCACCCACCTGATCTCCCGCCTCCCTTCCTTATTTGAGGGACCCTTTGAGAGGGTCGCACGTGGGTGCAAAGGGCCCACAGGACCAGCTGCCCGAGTCTGCATCTGGAAAATGAGGGGTTCCCCTGGGTGCTCTCCAAAGCCCTCCTGCTGCTGCTATTCTGCCACCCGGACCCTGAGGGTCACCGCGGCTGCTGGACCCCGGAGAGCAGGTTAGCTTGAGGCAGGAGTGGTTGAGGCCACCTTCTGAAATGTTTTGTTAATGAACATATGCACCCTTATGGAGGAAAAGAATGCAATTCATAATACCCTCTATTAATATCTCCCCACATATCAGCATAGTTTGCATACTTGTCATTTCTAAAGGGCCGCAGGTTGTTGGGATAAGGCCATGTGTGGCCATTCCCCTGAGGCTGGCACTTGGCTCATCTCCGGATGTTTTTCCTTGGATCTTAAATGGTTGGATTGCGACTGCCCACGGAGATTATTCCACCCCCTCTAAGCCTCATTATTGCTGCGGCTACTCTTTTAAAGTTGGGAGCTCCTGTGTTCAGGCCATCTAGTTACATGATCTTATAGCCCTACTCTACTTCTGATTTTTCTTTAAACCATGTTTTTCCCAATTGTAATCACATCATTTGCATGGTTATGTGTTTAAGGTCAGTCTACCTCACTAGATTCTCAATCCCAGGGCCAGCCCCTCCTCTGTCTTTGTTCTCGGCACTTAGAGCGCTGCCTGGCGTGCGGGAGCTCAGCCAAGAGGGTTACATGAGCGACATGTGCTCCATAGTAGGATTGCATGCATGTGAGGTGTGCCTCCCACAGCTCCACCTGCTCCACCCACCAACATGTTCTGAGTGCTGCATGGGCCAGGGCCAGACATGGGGAGGCACAGAGGCTGTGCATGGACCCTGCCTCCAGGTGGGTCAAGTCCAGCTCTGAGAGAGGGAAGGAAGCGGCCAATTATATTTCACTGTTTGAAGTGGCAGCCATGGGGAGGCTCAGGGCTCTATGGGAACGCGGAGGAGGAGGACCCGACTGAGGGTGGGAGCCTGAAGGAGGCCCACCTATGATAGGGAGGCCTGCCTTAGGTCTGGAAGGTTTCAGCAAGTGCACTGACAGCTACCTGTCTGGTAGCTGCTGCAGAGGGCGGAGCTCCGTGTTTGCTGGTGGGCTCCTGGCCTTTGCTTTCTGCAGTCACTGTAGAGATGGTGCATTGGGAAACCATCACTCAACAGTCGTGCTGTGCAGTTGCGTTTATGGGCCTTAATTCTGGATAGCACAGTCCCGTGTTAGATGCAGTGCTGCCCTGTGGAACAAAATGTCCCTCCGCATGGAGTTGTGGACTCAGCGAATTCATTTGGTCGCACAAGAAGGGACCTTGGTCGTTACAGTGACACGTTGCATGACGGAAAAAGAGAAGTCCCTCCGCACACCCCCTCCAAAATCAGAAAGGCCAAGCCAAGTTATGCTAAGTTAGGGTTTTTTACTCCAGTTCACGGGGGTCAGTGAGTGAAGCTGAGGAATAGAATAATAAATTACTGATTACAGAGTGTTTTCTCTGTGAGTCATGGTGTGAGAGTCATTATTTTTCACCGTTTCGAACTGCCATCACCAGGGACTGGAAAACTCAGCAACTTCCAGGTTCTGGACATCCCACGTGTTCTCAAACCCTCTCCTGCTCCCATCCTCCATGTCCCAGTCACACTGTTTCATGTGATGTGTCTGCAAGATTGGGATTCAAACATCCTTCTAAGTATGTGGCATTCTTAGAGCTGAAAATAGTCTGTGGAGGCCAACAGTGTATTCACTTGTTAGAATAAAGTAGAATAGTTTCTGAATTGTTAACCCATGTGCCCATGGAAAACTAACTAGAGTTTGGTAATTATTGTACAGTTCTTTTTATCTTTAGCTTTAGAATATCTAGTCAAGATACTGTTTTCCGAAGTTACTTAGACTAATTCTTTTCTTTCCCCACCCCCTTCCACGTGATTATGTTATTCATTTGTAGTACAGTTAGATTCATTTTTTAGTTTTTGTGTTCCATTTTGGGTTCCTCTCATATCCTGGTTGATTCTGTTTATTTTTTGAGTATGCGAGAAACATAAGAACGACTTTAAAAATCAAAACCACACAAAAAAGCGTCTCAGAAGAGTTGCTTCCTCCTCCCCCACTCTCACGCCACCACGCCCCCTCCCTCTCACCTGTTCCATCCCATCCTGCAGACAGTGATGTCCTTAGCTTCTCATTCATCCTTCTGGATTCCATGTTGCACAACTGAGCAGAGACATGAAGATTCTCTTACCTCTGTTTTCTTATATGAAGGGTTGCATCCTATAGATATGCTTTTGTACTTGGCTTACTTTACTTAACAGAATGTCCTAGAAATCACTTTCTATCAGTTCATAGAGATCCTCCGCATGCTTCTTTGCAGCTGCATCATATTCTTTATCTGGTTTTGGGATTAGGGTGATGTTGGCTTCATAGAATGAGCTGGGAAGTGTTCCTTCCTCTTGGATCTTTTGACATAGTCTGAGGAGGATAGGTTTTAGGTCTTCCTTGAATGTTTGGTAAAACTCCCCTGTGAAGCCATTTGGCCCCGGGCTTTTGTTTGCTGGAAGCTTTTTGATTACTGCTTCGATTTCTTCCATAGTTATTGGACTAATGAGATTTTTAGATTCTTCCTGATTAAGTTTTGGAAGATTGTA
>NW_006292687.1:6788490-6793385 GCF_000327345.1 Myotis davidii | reverse complement strand
TCGTTGTTAATAGCATGCTATTTAGTCTCCATGTGTTTGATTTTTTTGGATTGTTTTTGTTGTAGTTGATTTCCAGTTTTATGCCTTTGTGGTCTGAGAAGATGCTTGATATGATTTCAATTTTCTTGAATTTGAAGAGACTTTGACTGTGACCCAATATATGGTCTATCTTTGAAGATGACAAATGCAGCTGCATCATATTCTATTGTGTGGCCAAAACACAGTTTATTCAACCACTATCATGCGTAGGCATGCAGGTGGTTTTCACAATGCTGCAATGACAAACACTGTTGCAAAGGATAGCCTCATGCGTGTGAATTTTTGTGTTGTGTATGGTCAGGGTAAATTCCTAGAAGTCAAAAGGCAAGGCAAATGGTAAAGTGCCTCTCCAGTTTGGATGCCAAATTACCTTCCAAAGGCTCATTTGAATAGGACAGCTTAGCACACTGTGCTCCGTGTGTTTGCAGGGGTGCTGGCTGTGGTGACATTCAGTAGTTGTAGAGATGGACATGAACATGGAGGGTGGGACTTGGCCGTGGCTCCCGCCACCTCCCCCTCCCCAACTCCGTCCTCTGTCTTCTAAGGCATCAGTACAATTTAGTAGAAAGCAGCTGGAGCCCAGCTCAGGATTTCCCAGGCTACTTGGGGGACATACAGGCTGCTGCTCAGGGTGGTGATGAAACAATCTCTTATTTTAGGGAAGGAGCTTGGGGTGGGGATGGGAGGTGGGTTAAAAACTTCTGGGTGTGAGTCCTGCCTTGGGTTTTAGTGGTATGACTCCTAAGCAGGCGTTTTGTTTAACCTCCCTGAAAAATAAGAATAATAAATACTAATGTATGGGAAGTACATTTCATGGTGTCTGGTAGGGTGGACATGGTTGGTGTGAGGAGTAAATAAACCATAAATGGAGTGGTGCACAGTCAAAGTCGTTTTCCTCTCCACTCCCCAGTCCGGTTCAGTTTATTTGAAGTAAGAAGAGGGATGCTGCCTCATTCCTCTGACTGCCCATGAGGCTGTGTGTAAAATTCCTATAAAAATAAGCTTTGTTTCACTTCAGTATTTGACAGTCTGGCTTATGGCATGATTATGAAGTTTGGGGCTCTGCCTCATCTCTGGTTTCCTCTCTCCAGTTGAGGATGCCCTCTTGGTGAGCCCCAGGAATTCTGGGAGTTTCCAGATAGTTACCACCACGGCTTTATTGGATTAGCCACAGCAATGGCGACTGTAGTCTCCTGGATCTTAATTTAACTCAGGTTGAAACGGAAGTTGTAAATTTCTTCTAAATTGATGAGTAAAGAGTTCTTGGCCCTATTCCCGGGTTCTCCAGTGCTTTGTGATATATCATACTTATTTTTTAATTGATTTTTTTAGAGAGAGAGAAAGAGAAGAAAGAAACATTGATCCGTTGCCTCCCGAATGGGGATTGAACCCCCAACCTGGGCATGTGCCCTGACTGGGAAGCAAACTGGTGACCTTTTGGTGCACAGGAAGATGTCAGCCAGCTGAGTGAGCCACGCCAGCCAGGGCTCCGGTTCTTTCTGTTTCACCTAAAGCCACGAGGCCTTCCTGTAGGCTTCTGCGGACGAACTGCTGTCCGTCCTGGTCCTCCACTGGGTAGGACTTCGAGGACAGGAATGCATTGCTAGGACAGCAGATATTAAAGGGTTTAGAATTGCTGAGCAGTTGCCCATGGTTAATCCTGATGCAAATATAGGAATGATCCACATGGGCAAAGTGTTCGAAAACCAGACCTCAAAGCGTGCAGTTGTCCCTCAAGGCAGGCCCATGGGAATTCAGACCCTAGCGAATCAGATCTCCCATAGCCAGAAGGGCCCTGGGGTGCAGAATGATGGCTCCTGCTTAGCGACAGCCTGAAGCCACCAGCAACTCGAGAAGCCAGCAGCAGAGTCAGGCTGTGCTTTAACAGCTTTACATCTATGTATTGATTTCTCCTGCTCGGTGGCCTAAGCCTCTGTGGGTGTTTTCCTTTTCCAATGCCCTGTCTCATCAGAATTGGAGATTGCTCCCCCGAGAGGTCACGGGATAAAGGCTCATTGGCATGTCTTGCTTCACTTTCATCCATGTGTCCCAAATTGAACCCCATTGAAATGGAAAGGCTTTGCAAGTCAGTAAGGATCTACAAGGAAGCAGAGAGACTTGAGAGAGGTGCCCTGGTTGGGAGGCTATGAAATCAGATCTCATCCAAGGTCAGTCCCCAAGGAAAGCTGCCCACTTCACCCCGCCAGTTCATACACACTCAATTGGTGTTCTTGTTCCCCTCCTTCCGCCATGTACTCCCTGGGTGCTCAGTGTAAATGAGTGCTCTAAACGTTCTTACATGTATCCCTCTCCCTCCACTAGAACAGAGGTCTTACTCATCTATTTATCTAGTGCTCTGCCAGTAACCTTCCTCAAAACGAAGGTATCATATGAGTAAGGGAATGACTGGGCTCAGGCGGGGATAGGAAGGCTGCTGTGGACTTCTGCTGGGGTGGGGGAGGGCATGCGTGGGAGAGGACCCTCAGATCTTTGCCTGGACCTGCTGCCATCACCAGAAAGGCATCTCCACACAGCACCCGGGGCAGCTCCTTCTCTTCTGGATTGGAGATGGATTTTTATCAAAGACCACAGTGTCTTCCCCACCATGCAGAGGCCACATAGGGGCATCTCTGGGAGAACGGGTGGTGCCTTAACTGCCTGTTTCTGCTAGAACGTTGTTGAAATCTCTTATTTTCTGAGCTTTACTTTAGAAACACATGGGAATTGTGCCTTCTCCTTGCTAAGGTATCTTGATGAATAGAAGAGTAATATCTCATTTCCCAGGCCTTCAAGTCAGAAGATGCTCAGGATGGCACACGTGAATCCCGTGGATTAACCCTGTGTCACTGTGGGTCCCCAGGGGTATGAGCATGTACATGAGGGGTCCCAGCAGAGTTTCTCCTAAGATGCTGTCATCCACATGACTTTGAGCTTCGTCTGGGGACATGATTTTGATTTTTTCTTGGTGTGTAATAACCACGTCTGGGCATCACCAGGTTGGTCTTGCCTGATTTGTTGGGTTTGTTTTTTTTCTACACAAGGTGGTCTTTTCCAATAGGATGACAAGACTGGTGTGGACTGTGGCTGCAGGGCTTTGTTGGTGTGGACCACGTGCTTCTGTTGACCTTCACTTGGCCACTCAAAGGGTTGGTGGATGTGGAAAGGGGCTGGGTGCTCTGGCCTCAGGAAATACTCGAGCTATGGCAAAAGCTAGCCACTGTCTGACGATGGCTTATGCAGCATTACTTATAATGAAAATATGAAAGCAGCTTTCCTCCCTCTGCACAAGGGAGTGTTTTGTTTAGATAGCCCTCTGCCCCGCAACCCTGGTGGCCCAGCCTGAAGGACAGGACCTCAAATCACTGCCCCTCCTTCCCCTCTTGCTGGGCCCAGTTAAGTTCCAGGCAGACTGTGGGACAACTCAGGGCAGGCATCTGCCAACATGCTGGGAGCAGGCCTGTGTATGACCTCTGGTTGTCCCTGGGGGCACCCCATGGCTGGTCTTGCTACTGAGGAGCTTGTTTTGGGTGCCTTTCCTTGCTGTGTGCTCCCTGACCCCTCTGAGGCCTTACCTCCTTGCACTCTCTGTGACCAACCATACAGACAACCTCTATCTGTCTTCCTTGACTCAACTCCAGGCTCCCTTGTCCCCTCCTTGCCCCCCATCCCCACACTTTGCTCTGGCCCCCTAGCCCCTTCAAGGCAGCCATCTCTCTTTTCTGGGAGTGATGGGAAGAACTCCTTTATCTGAGGCCTCACAGGGGTATTTGCATTTATAAGATGATCAAAGAGTACAGTATTTTATCCAAAGCAGTTAATCCCGAATGGCAGAATTTCAGGTTGCATAGCAGGGGCATTCTGGCGCTATGTAGGAGCCCTGAATTCCTTTCAGTGGCCCCCAGATAACTTCACCATAGAGGCTGCCTACATCTCCTGTGCTTAAAGGCAGTTCTATCCCTGGGCTGGACTGCTGGACAAGTGAAAGGGAATGGTACACATCTACTTTAAGTTTCGATTATGTTTATAAGAGAAAACATACAAAGAGGGCACAGCATATTAAGTTTATAGTTGGGATAATTTTTAGTACTATTAAATTCTTAATTTTCTTTGCCTCCCTAACTGTGTTATATGCCCTTGTTATCTCAATGTTATAGGTATAGAGTGGAGATCTGAGGGCTTCAGGCATCTGCCAAGTATCTCAGAGCCAGAGAGCAGGATGGAATTCAAGTTCATCTGGCCCTAGGATTTAGTTACTATGTTAACTGCTTTCCTTGCCCGTCCTCCCTTCTTCCCCAACTCATTCCACAGACTTACTACAGGAGATAATGATATGCCTGCTAAAGTAGCTGCAAAATTGAAAGCCTTAAAAATACTTTCAGTATTTTATGCTTTGCTGGAATTCTTGGAATTAAAAAAATGACACTTCTTTCCTCTTGTTCTGATATACATAATATTTAGTTTGTCTAGTCAATTTTTCTTGATGGGCATACCTGAAAGTAAGACTTATTTAGGGAAAAATGCTTCCCAGGTCCAATTTCTTTATTGATTCATTATTGAAGGTACCCAGAGGGGGTAAGTGAACCCTAAAGATTTTATGTGACGAAAATCATGGTGAAAATGACCATCGTCTGCTTTTTGTTTTTGATTTTGTGGAGTCGTGTTTTTATTACAGTTTTGATAAAGGAAAGGAAAGTCCACACCAGATGAACAGCTAGTGATACATCTGGGAGCAGGTTCAAGGGAGAGAGAAGGCAGCCAGTGGGCTCCCTGAGAGGATGGGGAAGACAGGGCTGTGGGGGAATCTGATGTAAAATCATCTATAGTGTTTTGAGGTGAAGTGATTAAAATAGAAGAAC
>NW_006292687.1:6784212-6788441 GCF_000327345.1 Myotis davidii | reverse complement strand
CCATAGTCAGGGATTGAGCTTGCAACCAAAGGACGTGCCCTTGACCAGAATCAAACCTGGGATACTTCAGTCCACAGGCCGACGCTCCATCCACTGAGCCAAACTTGCTAGAGCCATAACTCATTTTTAAGGAAAATCACTGGATTAGAGACTATTTAGAAAACATGGATTCATTATTATTTTTACATTTTAAATGAACTATAGGTATGTGAGGTAATTGCTTAATGAGCAATAAACTCAGAAAAGCTGAACCTGGCTTCCAAGATCTGGAGTCTTCCAGAAGAATAATTTATAACCACTTTCGTTCACTTGTTCCTACTATAATAATCTTTCGATTTAGTTTCTTTTTACAAGTTAAACATACCCATGTTTACATTATGAATTTTCTTAGCAAACCACTTTCATTTCTTTCCTTATTCCCAGAGAAAAAAGAAAACACCTCAATCAATAGAAAAATAAAATATTTATAAACCCGGCATGCAATCCAAATGAATCTAACGTATATTTCATGGCCCTGTGGTGGTCGCCACAAGCTGTATTGTGGTGGGTGGAGGAGAGAGAGGAGTGGTTTATACTCAATGTTAAAACATGCAGCCAAGGGCCTGGGGCTCAGAGCCCGTGATCTGGTGCTGTGTGTTCCCTACGAAGCCAGCGCTCAGCAGGTATGGTTTTGGAGTGGTACCATGGTAAAGAAAGGATCCAACAGCCAAAAGCCATTTCAAAAGAGCAAAATCGGTTCTTTACTTTCGAAACTACAGGTGAATTCAAGTACCCCTTTCTCTCCTGTCCTTGTCTGTCAGGACTCAAGCTGCCAGGGTAGAAAATCCCCAAAAATATGTCCTGTGTCCCCATCTAGCCCCTATGGCAGTGGTTCTCAAACTTCCTAATGCCGCGACCCTTTAATACAGTTTCTCATGTTGTGGTGATCCCCAATGTCATTGTTACAAATTGAACATAATTAAAGCATAGTGATTAATCACAAAAGCAATATGTAATTAATTATATATGTGTTTTCCGATGGTCTTAGGCGACCCCTGTGAAAGGGTCGTTCGACTCCCAAAGGGGTCGCGATCCACAGGTTGAGAACCACTGCCCTATGGTGTTGCCCTTCTTCCCTCTTCTCTCATTCAGCACTTTGGGAAGTAGACTGACTTAGCCAATCGGGCGGGCGATCCCTCAGACCTGTGCCTCTCTCTTCTCTCTTCTCCTCCCCATGCCCTGGATTCTGCATGCCCAGATTCAGAAAGCCTCCTGGCAGGAGCCCAGCCCTCCACAGGGCAGTCTACATCCTCTGTGATGGGAGGGAGTCACAGGTGACAGGCTGACAGTCATGACCCACCCACTTGGAGCACTTGTTTATCAGAGGTGTCACGTTCAGAATGCACTTGTCTGGGTAAGAATGAAATTGGCCACCGCAGTTGCTCAGCACAGACGTCAAATCACCCAGCTCTCCGAGTTCCTTTCTTTCCTGCCCGTGTTTCCTTCTGCTTTCCCCTGGAAGCGGCTCTCCTGTCCCTCCACAGTCAGCAGCCTCGTTTGCTTGTGAGTTCCTTCGAGCCAGGCCCAGGGGATTCATGCAGGGTCCCACTTACCCTCCCAGCCACTGGCCACCACCAAACTGTGATTGCAGCTCGTTGTCACCAGGAATTAGGAGACTTAGGAGGGTGCCTCTTGGCTTTTTTTGTGCCATAAGTGCTGAGGACATTAAGGCTTTGATCTTAAAGGCATCTCGAGAGCCTTTTCCGTTTCTGTGCCACCTTTCCAGAGCAGTAGCATCCAACTGGAGCAGAACTAAGGAAGCAGGCTTGTCTGGCTTGGAATTATTCCTCTGTTGCTGTCCGTGTCTGTCAAGAAAGAAGCCCAAAGAATTTTGAGGAGTCAAAAGAAAATCAGAGGTGGCTATCTTTCACCTCCACTAAAATGTGTGTGTGTGTGTATGTGTGTGTGTGTATGTGTGTGTATGTATGTGTGTATGTGTATGTATGTGTGCATATGTATGCGTGTATGTGTGTGTATGTGTGTGTATGCGTGTATGTGTGTATGTGTGTATGTGTATGTGTGTGTGTATGTGTGTGTATGTATGTGTGTATGTGTATGTATGTGTGCATATGTATGCGTGTATGGGTGTGTATGTGTGTGTATGCGTGTATGTGTGTATGTGTGTATGTGTATGTGTGTGTGTATGTGTGTGTATGTATGTGTATGTGTGTGTATGTGTGTGTATGTGTGGGTGTATGTGTGTGTGTGTCTATGTGTGTGTGTGTGTGTGTGTGTTTTAATTGTAGTAAGAACATTTAATATGAGATCAATTCTCCTAACAAAATTTTAAGTGTACAGTATTGCTAACTACAGGCACAATATTGTTCAGAGTTCTGGACCTTACTCATCTTGCTCAACTGAAACTAGATGCCCGCTGATCAGTGTGTGCTTGTGTGTGTGTTTGTGTGTGCATGCGCCCACATAACATTTTCTTTACCCGTTTTCCCATTGATGGACACTTAGGTGGTTTGAATAACTTGGCTGTTGTGAGTAGTGCTGCAGTGACTATGGGACTGCAGATATCTCTTTGAGATTTTGATTCTAATTCTTTTAGGTAAATTCCCAGAAGTGGCATTGCTGAGAAAATGGTGAGGCTGCTATGAAAAATAGTAAGGATGGAGGGTTCTCAAAAAATTAACAATACAGACTCCATACTTTGGCCAGATTTCTTCTTTGCTGAGCTTAATACTTGCTTGGTGTTGCCAGGACCACATATTCATTTGCTGTCAGCTTTTTGTGTCAGCTCCTATGCCCTGGAGACATCAGGATCAAGGAATTAGCTTAATGTATCCCTGGGTAATAAAACACCTGTTGTTTGGCAAAGGTTTTAATTTACAGGATGGTTTGATCCCCGGACTCTGTAAGGTGGGTCCTGTAAGAACAGAGGAAAAGAGGCTTGGAGGAGAGCCGGCTCTGTGGACTCGGGGCTAGTGAGAAGGAGGCGCTGGTCTTCAAAGTTGTCTGGGGACCCCACAATCGGTTCTGTCTCCCACTGCACTCGGCAAAGGCGGAGGGTGTGTGCTCCCCCTGTGTCCCACAGAGGGCCCCTCCAGGAGGCTTTCGACCTGGTTTTTGCTGTCACTAAGCATGTACCACATGGGGACATGAGCGTCACCTGCATGTGTTAATTGCCCACAACCTTCAGATGGGGTTTGAGGTGCAGGGTAGGATCCCGGGCCTGGAAAAGGCTGGAGCTGGGAGTCAGAGGATGTCAGGACATAGGACTCTGCTTGCTTTTCTGCGCATCTATTATGAATATGTCCCTGGATTCTGACAGAGCCCCCAAAATTCTCAATGGATGCACCAGAAATTCCATCAGTTCCATTTTTTTCTTGACTTTTCCTGAAACCCATCCCTCCAACCTCTGTCCTGTCTCCATGTCCCCCCTCCCCCCCCTTTTCTGGGCTATGATTGGAACACAGTTGGTGGTTTCCTGTGTCTCTAACATGGCAAAGGATGTCCCAGCATCTAACTGTTCCTTTTAAAACTTTCAACCAGTCCTTTTTGCAGCTCTCACCACACCCAGCTTTCTGTCATGTGAACGGACTTGGTGCTTCTCATCCACACTGAGGTTTCAGCTTTCTCGAGTCTGTAAAGTCAGAATAAGGCCCACATATTCCTGTTTCCTCTTCAAACCCACCAAGATGAGGGTTAGTCTCTAAGGGACAAAGGCATAAACTCACAAGAACAGAAAAATCTGGAGAGGAAATGACAGAACAGGGGGTTGGCACATTTCTAAAACCGGACTGTAGGTATCCACGCTGCCAGGCTTAACCAGAAGTCACTTCAGTTTCTTCCCTGATTTCCTGGGCTATGCCTTGCAGTCACTATTCCAGAACCTGCCGTGGGCAGAGATCCGGCAGCCGGTCTCTCTCCCTGCCACCGGCATGGAGCCCACCCAAGGTGCTCATTTCCATCCAGCCTTGTGGGTCCTAACCCAGGGAGGAGTCTATTGTCAAGGACTGTTTGCATTTCAGAACAAAAATGGTTAGGGAAGTGCACTGGGATGGAGCGGGAAGAAGAAGGGGAAAGCATTTTGAGTGTTTCACAGTAGATCTTCTGTTTTGATCGGATCTCTACAGTGGTAATCTATCACGATTCTTTATGAGAAAAAACTTTTTAATACAATTTTATTACAGGAGGCTTGTTTTTCATTTAGGCAGGTGCTGGCAATGATTGTGAAACTTTCA
>NW_006292687.1:6749701-6784107 GCF_000327345.1 Myotis davidii | reverse complement strand
CCAAAGAATAAAAAAGAAATATAAACCATATTGTGGGCCGTCCTGCCTTTCAGAGGCTCTGAGATGAGTCAGCAGTTATTGGCACACACATCTCAGTGCATTCTGTGCACATTCCCACGTTGACTGCACACGTGCACTCCTGCACACATGGGCACATGCATACATGCACACATCTTGATTATGGCTTCAGCTACTGCCTGGAGAGATGGTAGAAACAGATGGATGGGACTGTGGCCTTCAGGAGAGTGACAGTTTCATCCCTGTCCATCTGTGGCTTGGTCCTGAGCTTCCCTCCCAGTCACTCTCCATGTGGCATGTTTATGGCGGGAGCCACCTGCTGGAGTGAGCATCTCCTGGATGCTGCACCAAAATTCAGAAGCTTTGCCTGGAAATACGTCCAAGTCAGTGTCCACCCTGGCTCTGCATTGGCATTTGGATCTGCATCCCTGAGGGCCTGTACTTTTCCTATGTTTCCCAGGCCCCCTGTGGAGTTAATGGGGCTCTGTTCCTGTTGGACTCCTTTTGTCTGGAGCAGTGAACAGTGACGGGTGAGCCAGCTCCTGGGCCCCTGTGCAGTTATAATTAACTGCAGGCCTCGCACAATGCCTTAGCTATGCATGATTTTCCGTCTTTGCAAGACCTTTGGTTGCCTGTGATGAGTCAACCTCTGACAGTAGTGAGAAAGAAGTAGTTTTCCGACAAATGCAAAAGGTGGCCCTTGGACTGGGGTTCAGGTGGAGACTGTATCCGTTGCACCGGCTCAGGAGTTCAGTGTAGGTTGGCCATGCTGATGTTTTTCTTTTCTGCCCGAGAGAGAAAGAAAAGGCAGTTGATTATAATGCATTAGAAGGTATTTTGAAAAGACAAGGTCACTTCTCATAAAAACAGATGTGTTCTTATGTCATAGGTAAGGATGGAATAGGAGTAGGGCTGTAGAAATCGTTCAGCCTGTAATGTTCTAACTATTCAATGAGGCCTTCATGGTTCCTTGGAGCAGGAGTTGTTCGTGGGAGGGGTGGGGAAGGGTTTCCAGTCTGTGGGCCTCCCAGTGTGGCAGTGTCAGGGATGGGGTCAGAGAGGGACTTGTTTCCATTGCTGTTCTGCGTTGAGCTCTCTGACTGCACCGCACTTCCCGAGAGAGCCCTGAGTGAAGTCCAGGGCTGTGCACACCCCAGCTCTTGCCTGTTCGTGTGAAGCAGGGCCGCAAAATGACGACTACCATCTCCCTCTGACCTGGGGTGGCTGTCAGAGCACCAAGTAGTGCTGATGAGTATAAGTCTGAGAAGAAAGACTCTGCAGTGTGCTTCTCCCTTTGGAGGAGGATTACGTTTCCCCTTTTCACATCTATACCGCTAGTTTTGTGGGACAGTGAAGAGAAGAATGGGGGAGAGATGAGAAAGGTGAGATACAGTAGAGAGCTGCAGGGTAGACCAGCAGGTTGGCAAGTGGCAAGTGAGATGGAGTCCAGAAAGTTCTGGGAAAGACGGTGTCCAGAGAGACGGAGTCCAGAAAGTTAAGGGAACAGTTGCCAAGATGTAGATGACATGGGGAAGAGAAAAGGTGAAGATAACCTTGAGGGTATTTTGCTGTGTGTTGATGTCAGTTCGAGAGATTTCAGCATGGATTTGAAAAGCTATTGAGGATTGCTGTGATACTGGACTTGCATTTTTCTATGAACCTGGTGCCAGGCTGAAGCACAGCTGTGTGAGTCCTCACTTGGTTAGGGCCTGCCTGCGATGGGTCATCACGCAGACCCTGTGGGAGTTGTAGCCATCAGCATTGGTGGATTGACCACGAGGAAGAGCATCTTCAGATGTGATAGAAAACTGTGGGAGACACAAGCTTCTGTACAGAACATCTGTAAGTATTTTGGCTTAAATCCAAACACTAAGGTGTCTGAATTCAGCAGTGAAAAACCAGAGTCTTCAAAGAGGAAAACAAGGGGGAAGCATTTGTAGTTGGCTTTTATGAGTAGAGTTGGTAGAGCTGAAACGGATTCTACAGAGTCCGACAGTCTTGCTTGATAGGATGAGAAAGGAGAAGGCCATGCAACTGCTGCCACAGGTGGGCAGGGATGTGTCTGCATTTGAAGCATGTTTCCTCTGAGTCAGCTCCTGCTCTTTCTGGGGGTCATTTTCCCATGAGGTGTTTCTAGAAACTGTTTCTTGAATAAGCCCAGCAGCGTATGCAACACACTGTGTGGACTGTGGAGTTCAGTAGTTCCTAACTTTTGTGTGCGGTGTGTGTTCACAGTGCCAGCTGACACACCTTCCTCTTCTCCCATGGGGTCACTCAGGGGTAGAGCTGAATCCCCATTTGCTTACCATGTAGCCTTGGGCAAGTCACTGAACCTCTCTGAGCATGCTGCCTGATTGGTGAGGTTAGGACACTGAGATGTGCTTCAGAGGGTTGATGTGGCGAGTCTGTGAAGTGCCAGTGAGGAGCCTGCCATGGAGCAGATGGTTATTAAGTCTCCTACTTGGCCCTATTTCACCTCCTCACCTGCAGAACAGGGGAGGTGAAGTCTCCCCAGAGTCTGAATTGCAGGTGGTGACTCCAGGTCGGAGCAGATGAGTTGGTGGAAGAGGTGAAGATGGGAGAGGTGCATAGGCTGGGAATGGAGAGGGAGGGACCTAATAGCTAGCAGTAGGGGTTTCCCTGCAGAGTAAAGAGGGCAGGGCTGGAAGGTGCCTCTGGGCAAGTCCTCCTGGGCTCCTCTGTTCCTGCCCTGCTCTGGGGTTGGCTACCTCTTCCTTTTCCATTGCCACCATCAATTCCTTCCATAGGGCTGCTCTCCTTCCTCCGAGGGACAGGCCTTCTCACCATTTCTTTTTCTCTTTTCAAAAAAAAATATATTTTTATTGATTTCAGAGAGGAAGGAAGAGGGAGAGAGAGATAGAAACATCTATGATGAGAGAGAATCATGGATCAGCTGCCTCCTGCAAGTCCCCCACTAGGGATCGAGCCCATAACCTGGGCATGTGCCTTTGATCAGAATTGAACCTCCACCCACCCTCCTCTTTTTCCATTAGATTCTTACTAAGAGAATGAACCTGGGGCCTTTCAGTTCGCAGGCCGACGCTCTATCCACTGAGCCAAACTGGCTAGAGCTCACCATTTCTTTCTCTTCACTTTTTCCTAAAGGGAGAAGGACTGATTTGATTTCTCACAGACCAACACGGTGGGCGCACACTGTGAGAGTAAAAGGATTTCCTCCACCCACCCTCCTCTTTTTCCATTAGATTCTTACTAAGAGAATGAAGTCCATAGCTGTCTTCTAAGGTTGGGCGAACCTGACTTTGAACTCAGGCTGGTCTCAGTCCAAGCTTTCTATGTACCCACTTTGCCCTCCTGGTGTGACAGTGATTTGGATTATGATCCAAGGTAGTTGAGGACTTAAGGAATCTCAGAAGGCTCAAGGATTGCCCACCTCCGCTTCTCACAGCTTTTAAGTTCGCTAGCTTGGGAACTCATCCAACACAGGCCACATTGCTTTCATAGGGAAATTTCTTTTTAATTTCAAGTCACTAATTCAACAATAAGTTCTTGGAAGGTAAGTAGCTCGCCTTGCAGACTTGGGGTTCTGCCTGCCTGTTGTGTAAGAAGCAGCAGGACTCACAAGGTCTGGGTAATGTGGTGGACAGAGTGCTGCCTGGGAGCTGGAAGGCCCCTGCGTTAGTCATGGGTCTGTCACAAATTACCGGGGACCTGAGCCAATTCCTCCGAAGCCTGAGCTTTTCATTTCTTTCTCAACAAAATCAAGTCAGACTGGACGATCTTAAAAGTCCCTTTCAGATCTAGGAACTTGGGCTCCACATAGAAAAACATGCGAAAGTAAAAGTAGTTTTGGTGACTTTTAGAGGATTTTCTACAACCTGTTTTTATTAAATTTGCTTTATTGTTATTCTTTTTTCTAGTAGAGAGTTCTGGGCTGCCTTAACTGTTCCTATGCCCTGGCCCATGGGATTGCTCACGGGCCAGGTGCTGGAGAAAAAAGGAGTCACACCTGCTCGGGGCTTTGTGAAGCTGCTTGGGTACAAGCAAGTAGGTTCCCCTCCGGTTGCCTCCTTTCCGTTCTCTCTTCTTGGATGGGTTCGATGATGGAAAGTCTGATTATTTCAGATTGGCTGTTACTGACCCTTGAAGGTTCCCAGTAGTTTAGAGATGGCATCAAACAATGATCTGTCAGTTGCACACCAACCCATTGTAACTCTGATTTGCATAATTGCTGCGTATTTTTTTTTTTTTTAGATTGACAGCTTTGTTGATGGGAATTTTATCTCCAGAGGTTACCTAATTTTTATCTCTAGAGTTAAACAATTTCAGTAAAATCCAAATTTGTTAGGTGGTTGTCTTTGGTTTCCATGATCTCTCTTCTGTCAGAATTACATACCTAGGAATTCCTTTCTGATAGTCTCTTGCAGGCTGTGACAAGCATTGAGCCCAAGTGCCAATTTATCTGAAGAAAATATAAATATACTCAGTGTTTTCTTGTGCTTTTAAGCTGTAGAAAACATTGGAAGTTGGAAAAATTAAATCCAATAATTTCTTCAAAGTGTTTCATAGATGGATAGGTTAATAATATAATAATAGTCTTTAAAAGAGTATGTTTTTTTCTTATTTGGGCCCCTGTTTACTGATAAGATACTCAGAGACATAAATTCCCTTTGAAGATTGATTAAGCTAAAAAGAAAGCCACAGTACTGACAGGAATATTTTCATCAGTTGTTTAGAGCAGGTAGTTTTTTGCAATGAGATTAAATGGGAGGAAGGAACCATCTTTAATTTTAGTCAGAGGAGCCTTCTGTTCTCAGTAGCTGGCATTCGACGTGGGACCATATCTGTGGCTAGGTTGATAATTCTTTTGGCCAACATGCCACTCCACTTGAGTTTTCAGATGACTGTGTCCACAGTGACGTGTGGAAGAAATGAACTGCATGCCTCTCTGATAAAAGGTATCTGGGGAAAGGATTAGGAAAGTACAAGTCCGTTACAGAGCAATAAACATTCCTCTCATTAATAATGTTCCAATGGTTCCTGAAGGACATTTTGCTGCTCTTAAAATTCTTCCAGGAAAGGTTCTGAATGGGGGCAGCTCGCTTGCTGCCAATTGAGATGTGGGGAGAGGCTGACCTTGGGGTACCTCTGGGGGCTGAGCCGGGGCTGTGCTGGGGATGAGCCTAAGCCCCAGCACCCAAGAGGCCTGGGCCAGGGGCAGATTAGCTCCTGTGGGGTGAGCCAGGCCCAGCCAGGGAAACTTGGGTCAAGAAGATAAAATTCCACTAACTCACAGTGAAGAGACATTGCATTTCTTTTCCTTTGGAGACTGCCAGTGTGATAGCTTGCAGCAGTGGAAAGGATCTGTGTGGATTTTTAGGCTTTCTGACAAGAACGCAACGTGCTGTAAGGTCCAAAAATAATCTGCATGTGTGTACGTGTTTGTCTGTTTGTGAAGGGGTGTGTGTGTGTGTGTGTGTGTGTGAGAGAGAGAGAGGAGAGGAGAGAGAGAGAGAGAGAGATAGAGAGAGAGAGAGAGAGATGCAGAGTCAAGAGGGCGATGTGGGTGGGTCCCCAGGGGAAGGAGGTCCGGAATGAGGCAGAAATGGGGAGGGAGGCCCCAAGGAGTAGGTGGTGGTGGTTTGGTCAATGGAAGCAAGAACAAAGACCCATCTCTCAGCCCCTTTCTTTGTCCTCCATTTGTCTCTCTTCCCTCCCTCCTTTCTTTGGTACTATTAGTCCTGAACATACATAGGCTAGCTCCCCCCCCCCACGCCACCCCCCCCAGAACAAACACAGGCAGATTTCCTTGAAATGCTTTAAACTTTAAAAATAATCTATACTAGTAAGACGATAATATGCTAATTAGACCGGATGTCTTCTGGATGTCCTTCCCGTAACCGTGGGTCCAGAAGAGACCTAGAATGACATGAGGCTTGGGCTGATGAGGGGAGACTCATCACCTGGCTTCTGCAGAGCCCTGGGGTAGGTGCGAGTTGGCCCTGGATGTGCAGCACTGCTCCCAGCCCTCGTGGAGGCCCTTCTAGCTTATGACCTGTACCACAGTCTTCCAGAGATGTCATGGGAGAAAGCACGGCCAATATCCTCCTAATATTTCTAGGTTCATCTAACATCTGTCCGAGACGGTTGGTGTAAACAAGGATCCCAAGGAACTATTATCTCAAAAGCAAACTTCTATTGATTGATCCTGGATCCTCAGAATGTTGTGTTAAGAATGACTCTGAGGCTGTATCTGGACTCAGGGAGTTCAATGGAATAGTACCTGCCATGAGGGCAGTGAGAGAGGTGTGGATTCTGCCCCACCCCGCTTCTAATCTAAATCCTTCTAAGTCACATTAAGCTTAGATTTTCCATCCTCTCCACTCCATGTATACATATATTTTGCCTGAGACTGAGATCAGATCTGACCTCAATTCTAAAGCATAAAATTAGAGCAAGTCCTCAAAGTAGATAATACTTCTCAGTTGCTTTTAGACAATCTGGCTCTCTCACCTTCTTGCATGCCCGCCATCCCCCCACCCCCCGCCTTCTCCCACGCCCCATAACACAAATCTCATGAAGAAATAAGGATGCGTCGGCTCCCCGCAGAGCTGTCATGCCCCTGGGGGAGTTACTGTGGTCCACGTTTTTCCCAGGGAGAGGGAGACTCCCAGGCTGGCTGCACGGGCATGGCTCACTGTAAATGGGTGGATTTGCCTTCGTGCCTTGCGTGAGCCTGTGTCTGAGTTTGGCCACCTGGACTGGTCTTCCCAGACCCCGTTCACTCTGACCAGCAAATCCAACTCTTTAAAGATGCTGAAGAAGACATTGCATTTTGGGGTGGGAGACCCTCTCCTGGGTGCTCCCCACCTTCGTCTTTGTCTTAGACTGAAGCACCCTCAGCACTTTTAGTTCCCTCTTCCAGTGACCTCCTCATCATTATGGCAGACCTCAACACTCCGCAGAATAATGTTTTCTGAGGTGGTTAGAAAGGACCTGCAACATTTAAAGCCAGAAGTGCCCGTTCACATGTACCCTGTGTTTCCGAGAGAAACACTCTACAGGTGGAGAGGTGGCACTGTCACCTGTGGCTGCCCCTTAATGCTCTCCCGCAGGATGGGCAGCAGGGAGCCAGAGGTAAAGGGCTCTGACTGCCTGGATTTGAATCCCAGCTCCTCAGTTTATAGTGGGGGTGGAGGTAAGTCATGTGGTTTTCCTAGCCTCCGTTTGCTCATTTACAAAACAGAGAAAACACCATTCCCTCCTCACAGGGCTTTGTGAGGATCCGTTAAGAGCATGTGTAGCCCTAGGTGGTTTGGCTCAGTGGATAGAGCATCCATCCACCTGCTGACCATAGGGTCCCAGGTTCGGTTCTGGTCAAGGGCACATGTCTTGGTCGTCGGCTAGATCCCCAGTCCTGGTTGGGGCATGTGTGGAAGGCAACCAATCGACGTGTCTCTTTCACATCGATGTTTCTCTCTCTCTGTCTCTCCCCCCCTTTCCCACTCTATCTAAAAATCAATGGAAAAATATCCTCAGGTGAGGATTAACATAACAACAAAAGAGCATGTGCAAAGTGCCGCCACTGTCCAGCACCCTAGACGTGCTCCGTGCTGGCCTTTGAGGCACTGGTGAGCGGTGTCCCGGTCCTCAAAGACGCACTCCACTGCCTTACTTCCAGCGCTGACACGACTTGGGGTGCTTATGTTGCGGGCAAGGTGGTGAGATTGACACTAGACATCATCCCTAGCCTGGGGTCTGTACTGCAGACCCGGCGGAAAAGCAGACACTTTAAAAAACAAACTCAAATGGCAAGAAATCCCAAGGATATTTGCACAGTCTGAAGGCAGAGGGTAGGTCTGTGCTCAGCTGGACAGTGAGGGTGGATGCTGGCTCCTGCACACTCCCCCTCCCACTGCACGCTGGCATGAAGATGGGCGCTTGTGTGGAGCCTACCCAGGGTGTGTGTGTGTGTGTGTGTGTGTGTGGTGGGGTGGGGTGCGGACAACAAAGTGGGAATACTAACTCTGTAGCAGCCAGATTCATCGCTCGCAGGGCCCCGGGGTGGACAGAGCGTCTCTGCTGTTCCTTCCAACTTAAAGACCCTGTGGACTGAAACCACATGGCACCCAGCTGGGTGATGCTGCAGAGAGGCCCAGATTGGCCCGAGGAGTTCAGGGCCGAGAGGGGGAAAATGTGGTGCTAAGAATAGCCAGCCAGACAAGGTGATAAGGACGCTGATGGTCAGGGACGTCAGTTGGGGACAGGGAAGGCGGGGGTGGTGGGGAGAGAACGGGGTGATAAGATAGGGACTGAGACACAGGAATGTGCAGCTGGGGCTCTGGAGATGGCCGTGGGCGCATGCTGTGGACAAGGGTGCCCCCGACAGCTGTGGGAGAGGAGTGGCCCAGAGCCCTACCTGGCCATGTCCCGTGAGCCAGTGCAAAGGAAGGGGGAACAGGCAGATTGAGCAGGTGGTAGGATTTTAGTGATCATAGACTCTGCCCCCACCCCAGTGCTTTATGGGGGAGAAGCCTGTGGCTCGTGGAGGCATCCCTTCAAGGTGGCTGGTGGAGTTGGGCCAGCCCCAGCTCTTCTGGCTCCTCCTGTGGGGTTCCTGCTCCCTCCTGTAGCTGCCTGTCTCTGCTCTGCACCCTCCCACTCCCCCCTGCCCCTGATCCCCCAGCACAGGGCACTGCCAGGTGGGAGTGGCAAGAATGTAGGCCCATCCGTCCCACAGGTGAACATTGAGCCCCTCTGGGCTGCAGGTCCTGGCCTTGTCCTGGGGGTATGAGGGGACTACCACAGACAAGGCTGCACCTTCTGGAGCTGGGACAGAGGGAGGCTAGACATGCAGCACGTGGATGACATCGCCAGGTTCAGACTGTGAGGAGCACTGTGTAGGAGACCTAGTACCCCGGGGATAAGTCTGTTGCTGCCTCGTGACTTTGGCGTTGCTGTCCATAGGGAGTGTTCCCCTTAGAACCGTGACCACGCTGGTGCCTCCTGAGAGCTGGGGTGAAGTTTTCTGCTGTACACAAGCCCATGGGCCCCAGCCCAGCTCCCAGCCTGGCACTGGGTCCTGAGCTGCACACGGGAGTCTTGACCTTGTCGGGCAGGGTGATTCCTGTTGACTCGTCTCTGTGAAACTTAAGGAGATGTTTCCCATGGTTAGGTTCTGTGGATTTGGGCACAGATGAAGGGGCCTGTGCAAACCACACTCAGAGATCCCCAGCCTTGCTGACAGCCTCTGTCACGGAGCCAGCCTAAGGCCTTGCAGGCAGCTGCCTGGCCGAGGGCTGTCACTGGGAGGAGGGCCACGGCTCCAGAGCATTCGACTCTCCCTCAGCCCCATGCCTTGCAGGCTGGGTAAGGCACCACCTTGTCCTTTGGTCCTGGGGGTACAAAATGGTATGTGGGGGACGCGAAAACCAAAGTGCATCACAAGCTCCCAGAAATCAAACCCTTCCTATATAGCCGCCCCCCGACCAACAGGCAGCTGATGCCGACATGAAAGTCACTTGGCAGGAGTGGCAGGTTCCACAGGGGGTTGCAAGGCCTCATCCTGTTCAGTTCGATCATAACGTAAAAGCAGTTGGTGCTGACCGGGATTTAAGGGCAGTCGAATGTTCTGAGTGTGGGCTTTTGCAAGCCCCGGGGGAGGTGGTTGGAGGTTACGGGGTGGCAGTGGGTCTGTGGGGGAAGCTCCAGGGCTCTGTGGCTGCGCCAGAATAAGCATTATTGTTTCCACAAATCAAGCCATTTTCATGCATATTTCCCCCTGTGTCCTGATCTATGTAATTATGGAATGCATATGTGTGGGAAGGAGTCTTTGGAAAACGAGTTCCTGCTCTTTGTCAAGAGCTGACCCAAAAGTTTAGGAAATTGGTTCCTGAGGAAATTCTGTAGTGGAGAGCTGATAGGAGTTCCAGATGGTAGGAGAGGGTGTGTGCCCCCAGGAGGGGCCTTGCTTTCATGCTGAGTTGCTCTGGACCCTGGCAAAGGTCAGGTGCAGAGCACACTGCACAGAGAATAGGTGTGACCCGGGGGTAAGGGGGAGGTGTCAGCTGCATACTCATTTACAGTCAGGAGAGCTGTGGGTGAGCTTCTGTTCTGCCATTGAGTAGGAACTGTGCCCCTTTTTGGCCACCATGGTCTTCTCCATGTTTGACAGTAGCCTGGCACAGCGTAGATGCTTAGTTAATGTTAGTGACATGAATGAGCGTCCCGTAGTCTCCTTGCCCTCCATGTCTTCAGGCATATTGAAAACTGGATTAGCTCAGAGGTGGCAAAGGGTTTATTGTTCACGCCCGTGACAGTTGTCCTGTAGGACAGAAGAGCTTAGCGGAGACCGTTCTGAGGCGCACATTTGGAATGGAAGGCGGGGGTTGGGTAGGGGGTGAACAGCGGCCGAGTGAGCACTTCCTGTCAGACTTTCTCATGTCCTTGTTGCTAAAACTTATATGGTCCTGTCATTGCATATCACTAATATATTTAAAGTTTGTTATTCCAAGAGAGTTTGAGTGGGGATGGTGCTCAATGATCTGCACAGACACTGGGTCACTGGGTGACTGTATGTTCCCTGGTGAGCAGAAGAGAGAAGCACCCGCCTCCAGAGGGCAGAAGTGGACAGTTTGCCAGGTTCCTGCTTAGCTCTGGACCGTGCGTCAGAGTGTCATAGTCCTCCGGACATTGATGGTCTCCTTGGCAGTAAGGGATCAAATGGCCAAGGTGATGTGGTCGGAGATGACGTCACAGGTGACGTGCTGGCAGGTGGTAGGTGGTGAATGCTGCGTGGCTGGCAGCTTCACCCCTGTCCTACTGACACCCTCCCGCGGCCAGACAATGGCACACGGTGTAGGAAGCCTCCTTCGCCTCTCTGAGCGGAGGTTTGCAGGCTCCCAGTCCTGGTTTTGAATGCCCATAAGTACTCCTCTGGGGGCACAGATAAGGCAGCACCTCGTATTTTTATCTGCCATAAAAATAAAGGGCAGAGGGTGGCTTTGAGAACAGAAGGCAGAGGAAAATGAGCTTGTGGACGCTGTCACGAGTGGCATGAGCTGGTGGAAGCCACGCTGCCTCCTGGTGAGCCCGCAGTCTCACCCGAACTCACAGTCTCACCCGCAGCCCACGCCTCAGCGACCCTCCCTCCTGACCCCGGCTGCCTTGCTCTCCACTTCATGATGTGATGTGTTCTCTCCAGGCTCCTGTGGTCACCTCTCCTCCCCAGAAGCTACGAGGTGGTTATGGGGGGACACCACCCCTTCTGCTTCCCTGGGTCAGCCTTTGCGCACTACAAGTGGTTGTCACCAGCTGCCCTGAACTGGTGTCCCCAGGCTCCTCTTGAGTCCTGGACTCATTCAGAACAAAGAGCAGTCCAGGCAATTAGGACCCACACAATGGTCTATTGAGTGCTTCTCCAAGTAAAGGCTCCTTTTGTCCGGATTGCTGACTTTGGAAAGTTCTTCTTGAGGTTTTGCTGTAGGAAATGAGAGTCACCAGGGCAGAGACCGTAAGAGAGCTTCCCCTTCTCTGTGGGAAAGTGGCCCTGTTTGAAGGTGGTTGTTTTGCTGCTAATCCCACAATTGCTCATCTGTCTATCCACAGCATAAGGGTTATTTTCTTTGTAGCACACGGGAAGGTTGTTTTAGGGACATAGATTCCACAGTGCAATTTTGCTCCCAGCCCAGGGAGTTTTGCATAAACTAGATGATGTGAGTAATGGTTTTCAGAGATTTTTGTGGACAGTAACAAAATAGCTGTGAAAGAATCAAACCAGGTAAGAGAGTCAGTAGCTGTTTCCAGTCATTTTCGTGCCAAGGTTCCCAGGACCTCAGCATATAACTTTTGAGGGGATGGGATTGTTAAACTCAGGCAATGGTATTGCTTGGAAACATGGGAGTCTCCAGTAAAAAACGAAGAGTGGTGAGTGCAAATTCCATTGCACGATTGTGCATATTTGACCATAGTCTTGACTCTATAAATATTTTGCCCAACATGCTTCCCATTAGGGATGCAGCTTCTATGAAGAGCTTTTATGAGTGAAGGAGCTAGAACTTTAAACAACAGCTTTATTGCATGTACCATCACAGTCACCCTTTCAAAGTATACAATGTAATGGGTTTTGGTATATCCATAAAGTTGCACAACCATCACCAGTATCTAATTCCAGAACATTTGTCACTGCACCAGGGAGCCTCATACCCATCAGCAGTTGCTGCTCATTCTGTGTTCCCCTCCACAACCCTAAGTATCTAACCGCTAATCTGCTTTCTGTCTATGCACTTGCCTGTTCTGGGCAATTCATATAATAAAATTATGTAATTGTTAGTCTTTTGTGACAGGCTTCTTTCACTTAGCATAATATTTTAGAACTTCATCCATGTTGTCACACATAGCACTACCTCTTTCTTTTTGTTGCCGAATGATATTCCACAGTATGTATATGCCATATTTCACTTAACCACTTATCAGCTGATGAACAAATGGGCCATGTTCACTTTCTTTTGCTCTTCTGAAAAATACTGCTGTGAACATTGTGTGGGCTTAAGGACCTAGGATTCGAACCCAGCTCTCGACAACTCTGCTGTCTGCATGTGGTTGTCACTGATCCTTTGTATCGCCTCCTAAGAAAACAGGATTTCACGACAGGCAGAGTCCTTAGAGATGATCCAATCCAAGTCTGAGTTGCCTTCATTGGAAGGTAGGACGCCAGCCCAGGAAAGGAAACATGCTGCTCTAATCCTGGCCACTCTGAGTGTGGTCCTGGAACCAGCAGCACCGGCTTCTGCGGGGACCGGGTTAGACATACAGAGTCTCAGTCCCACCCAATCTGCTGCCCCAGACCTGCATTTTCACAGGGTCCCTGCTCCTGAAAGCTGGAGGGCACCTGCCAAGTCCCATGCAGCTGGGGCGGGTGCTGCAATTTTCCAGTTTTTAGTCTAGAGCAGTGGTTCTCAACCTTCCTAATGCCACGACCCTTTAATACAGTTCCTCATGTTGTGGTGACCCCCAACCATAAAATTATTTTTGTTGCTACTTCATAACTGTAGTTTTGCTACTGTTATGAATCGTAATATAAATATCTGATATGCAGGATGTATTTTCATTGTTACAAATTGAACATAATTAAAGCATAGTGATGAATCACAAAAACAATATGTAATTATATATGTGTTTTCTGATGGTCTTAGGCGACCCTTGTGAAAGGGTCATTCGTCCCCCAAAGGGGTTGCAACCTACAGGTTGAGAACCGCTGGTCTAGAGGGAACCTTTACTCCTTGGGACATTTTTAGGATGCATTGTTCTATAAAATATGAACAATTTCCCCACGGCTTCAAGAAATGAAACGTGGAGAAACCAATAGCATTGACTCGGTGGAAGAGGTGAAACTTAGGGGAAGGTGTTTTAGCCTCACCCTTCATCATTTTCAGAGTGTATTGCTCACCCATCCAGCCCCCGCTGTGTCTAAGCTCCCTCTGCAGCATTTCCACCCCACAGGAACGTGTGTCAGTGGCTCTGAAAACACCTTGATACAAAAAGCTCCTTCCTCAGAACACAGGTTTGAGAGACATCCTCAGGTAGAAATAATACTTGTGTATTAGTCTGGGTTTTTCAGAGAAAAAGAACCGCTAGAATGTAAATGCATATAAAAGAGGGGCTTTATTATAGGAAGTGCCACACACAGTAATGGAGAGCAAGACATCCCAACATATGCCATCTGCAAGCTGCAGAACCAGAAGAGTTAGTACTATAATTTGGTCTGAATTTGAAAGCTTGGGAACCAGTGGGGCTGTTGGGCTGAGTCCAGAGGCCTACTGACCAGGAGTGCTGATGTCTCGGGGTGGGAGGGTATGGATGCCCAGGGCAGGAGGGGAGGCATGTCCCAGGGCATAAAGAGAACAGGTTCACTCTTCCTTAGATTTTTCATTCTATTCAGGCCCTCAATGGATTGGATGATGCCCAATGCATTCATGAGGACAGATGATCTTCTTAACTCAGTCTACCAATTCAAAAGCCACTCTCTTCCAGAAACACCCTCTCAGACATACCCAGAAATAATGTTCCACTGCCTGTCTGTCTGTCTGTCTGTTTTCCCTCAGCCCAGTCAAGTTGACACACAAAATTGATCATCACAACTTGAAACCTGTTTTGGGAAGCAAATTCGATCCCAATATTGCTGATTCTACATTCCACCACCCTTCCTCTGTGTTATGGTCATATGGCCAGGACGTCCACATTTTCTGTTTAAGTATTTGGTTCCTTTGCTCCTAACTTCCTTCTTCCATTGACCCCAAACAGTTAAGTAAAGACGGAGTTTAGGAAACCACATGTCTTCTAATTTCGATGCAACACGGAACAACAAAAAGACCTTGAAAAGCACTTAGTGATCCCTAAGGAACCATCTTGATTTTTGGTTAACCTTGTAAAACATTTTAAATAGTTAAGTTAGGCAGCTCTTACCTCAGAGAGGGGAAGAAACGTAAGAGGATGGACCTGCCATTAAAATCAAGATTGATAAAGCAATTTCTTAGAAAGTTTTCCTAACATAATTAGGTGCAGAAACTATTATTTATGCTGCTTAGTTTAAATGTATATATGATGTTACTCTATTCTTTAACAAATTTGGAGGAACATATAATAAGATTATAGGGCGGGATTACAGGAGACGTTTATCTCATATATTGATATATAATTATAATGTTTTATTATTTTGTGTATAATTGCAGCACTTTTTCACAGCGATAATGTATTTCATAACCAGAGAAAATATACACACTTTAAAAGATAATCATGGCCTATAATGTTATTTAAAACATATGAGTTGAAAACATGTGATTGAGAGAATATATAGTTTACTAGGTTAGGAAAAACATGACCCAAAGATTGGTCTAGATACATTTATTTTAAAAAGCATGTTACTAATACAGTTACTTATAGTTTATGAAATTTGTTGGTTTATTTACTTCCTCGTCTGTCAGTCCTTTATTGAGCCCTGTTACTTGTCAGTCACAGAGCTGAGCATGTCTGGAGGTCACGAAGGTGCTCCGGCCATGGTGCCTGGGCTGGCAAAGTGCAGTTACGCTGAGATCAGCACCCCATTCCCACTGGGTGCTGCTGGTTAGGGCATGTCTGCGCAGGCTGCCGAAGGGCCCCTGTGGAAAAGGGCAGATGGGGTAGCCAGACAGAGAGCAGGAGAGCCCAGCCGCTGCAAATGAGGGGCGCCCCTCATCAGTGAGGAGAGCTCACGAAGCTGGCTTCAACCAAGGAGCGCTCGTAGAATGGGTGACCTTTACAAGGGCGGGATCGAGGGGCTTTTGGCCCTCTAGGAGGTCTGGTGAGATCAGTGGGAGGGGAGGGCTTTTAGCTTCCTCTTCTGTTGCCCCTCTGTTTGTCTCTTCCTAATTCTTCTCTATTTCCATCTATCGAATCCCCCCTTTTTCCCTTCACGTGGCCCTAGTTGTCATTAATATTAAAATAAGTCATGTTCTGTAAGTTGCCATATTTATTGAATAACCTGAAGGCTCTTGTTGACCACATGTATGCAGAAATCGCCATGAAGAGATTACAAAGCCTTGCAGCCTCCGACTTTTGGTCACATGATGGTGACTGAAGAAAGGAACCCCTGTGTTTTCTTTGATTAAGTTTACAAAAATAGTCTTCCTCATGCTCACTCATCTGCCAAAGGCACTGCACGAACAGCAGTATCAACACGAGCAGCAGCTCACCTGCTACGCACCCCAGCACTGCCCTTCTGAAGGGGTAGGAGTGGCCAGAAGGCTTCCCTACGATTTCAGCACTGAAGCAAGCAGGCCAGCGCTCTATCCACTGAGCCAAACCGGTTTTGGCGAGTGAAAACTCTTATTCTTAATAAAAAAAAAGATATGCCATATACTTTCTCTTCTTTTCCTCTGAAAAATCCTTCATTACAGGAAAGATATCAAATTTTCCTTCATCATTATGTTTGTTTTTATGGGTTAATGACCTTCAGGAGAAAAGCTCATAAGGACTTTTGGACCGGATAAAGTGATCTAATTATAATGGGTTCGATTTAAAACCCCTGGTTACCTCCTGGCGGGAACCTGTAAGAAGGAGTTCAGATTCTCAGGATGAGCCTATGAGGTAGTCAAGCCTTGATGTTGTATGACTCGCTGATAGCCAGACAGGGCATGGTGGAGGCCAAGCCATTGACGGGATGTGAAGGAGTGAGTCGGGAGGCCAGGGCAGGTCAACCCAGAGTGGACCCCTTCCCCACAGCCCTGTGTGTGTGGGGAGGGCACGTGGACCGGGGTTCTGGGCTACCTGCCTAGAGTGACGAAGACGCTGTGGCAGAGGCAATTTCTTTGAGACAATGCAAGAGCGTTTGCTCCCCCTGAGTGTCCTTCCCTCGAAACCCCCTGAGACTGAAGATGAAAGGATCGGAATACTCAGCTCTCCAAGACGTGGCTTAGGGCAAGGCCTGCCTTGTGAACCCCCAGAACTAGAAGAGGGCTGTAGAATACTTGGTGTTTGTGTTTAAGTCAGATCGTAAGCCAGTTTGAGTCACTGAATCCCTACGATCAAAGAGGGTAATTTCACATCCTTTAGCCACTTCAAAGCAAGTCGTGGGAAAAATTAGGAATCTGGAAGCAAATTGTTTTCCTTTGATGTATAATTCAATCTCTTGACCTTTCTTCCTTCCAAAATCAACTGTTCCCAACTGGAAAGAGCCAAACTGGATAAAGCTGTCCCATTGAGGGCGAATGGAGATCAATTAAACTAAAGACCCATTGAACACTTTCTTTACCAAGGAATGTTCTTGCAGCTGCCAGAACGTAGAAGAAACATAGGATGAGGGTTTTGTCAGAAAACTGCCTATCGTTAGTTGGGGAAGCAAGAACCACACACCACACAACTGTCATAGGGTGTCTAATTAAGTGGCGATGTGGGTGATACAGAGAGGTGTGCTGTGAGACCCAAAGAGGAGAAGTAGCAGGCATGGTGGGATGCTGGTTGTCTGGTGAGGAGGGCGTCATAGCCAGTCTGTGACGTATGTAGAGTCTGTAGAGTCTGAGCCAGGAGGATGGGGCACTGCAGGGGGAGGTGAGGAGGGAGGGGGAAACCTGGGGTATGCATGAGGATGCTCAGACCAGCTTCTCAATAGGGCTGAGGAGCGGGTAGAGGTTGGATGGATGGAGTGGCCCCCACTAACGATGGGCCCCTGAGTTGGATGAAATGTTAAGATAAAGCTGGACACTAGTTAAAAGGAGCAAGGGCAGATTTTAATCAGATATACACTACTGTGGTAGAGAGAAGAGGCCACTGTGAACTGAAGCCAACTTCACTTGTACAGAGGTGACTGGGCGGTTGGTTTCAAGAGAGAGGGATTGGGCAGGGCTGAGCTGGGCTCAGCAGAGTCAGGGAGGTGAAACGTTACAAAAAGCGGGAAGGAGGGGTTGGTCCATGGGAAGCCCATCTGGGTTTGCGAAACTGGCACTTATTGAAGTTAGGCCACTGCGCTCCCACGTGGCTGTAACAGGACATTCTTTTCACAGTGTTGAGTTTCTCAGGCAGGCACCTTAAGGGAGGCTGGGGTCATCCCAGGGATGCAGCTTTGAGCTCTTAGAAATTATGTTGGGGTTTGTTCAAGTCTCCATAGGCCAAGGCTGGAGCCTACAAGAGGCTCCTAGGAGCCTGGCTAGAGTTTGGTCAAGGAGAGAGTCTTTGTCAGCAGGCCTTTGATTTGATGAGGTGTGAAGTGAAGTTAGTGATTTTTTTTTAAAGCTAGTTTTTAAAGGGGGAATACCTGGTGAAATGGATATTGCAGGAGATTATTGTATTGGTTTTGAATATTAATCACTTTTCGTTGAATCTTAGGACCATAAATGATTAAGAAATCATTAAACTTAAAGCTCTTTATTTACAGAAGAGGTAACTGAGATCTGAGAGGTCAAGTGATTTTTTTTCCCTATAACATGACAGTAGTCAAAATGCATGGATATTACCAGTTGTATGTGCTTGTGTGTGTGTTGAATACCAGGAATGTATTAGGCATTGTGCTAGGTATTTGGGGAGGCACAAATATCTGGCATAAACTCCTGGGAGCCCCACATACTCACAATCCAACAAACAGGCACACATGTGAAGAGCTGGCTGCACACTTACAGGTGACGAGCTCATATGGCAGGGTGTGATTCTTAGCACAGGAAATGTGGTAAAAACAGGAGAGTCCCTGGGCTGGAATGTCCAGAAAGACAAAGAACCATGGAATGCGAGAGCGAAGAGGACTGCAGAGAGTCTCTGGTCCAACAAATTCGCATCATCAGTCCTGACACAAGGGCAGATTTTGGCAGAAAGAACAGAGGCTCTGGGGAGGGTGGTGGGAAACCCCAGGAGACAAAGCATGAAGCAGGAGAATGTAAGGTCTATTCTGTTGACAGTGAATGGGTGGAGGTCATTGAGCAGAGGTTCTGGAAGGTGAGAAGTCATTGGTAGCTTGTAATGCTGGTGTGTTAGAGAAATATTTAAAGGTTTTTAATGTTACTTTTCTTGGTCTACTTGTCACCTGTAATGTTAGCAGAGTACCTTAATCTTGGCCATAGTTAATTCATTTTTTGATGAATGTGGCAACTTATTAACAGATTTCCCTTCGTTTTGTCCATTCAACAAATATTTATTAAGTACTCTGGGTCCCTCTGAATGGTTCTCCACCCTGAATGTAGCTGGAGAGATCTCTCTAAAACCCACGTTGGATTGTGTGTCACTTCTCTGTTTAAATCTGCTGGTGGCTTTCTGTTACCTTTATCTTCTCTTCTCCTTGATATCATCCATTTGTCTGACTGTACACTCCTCACAACCTCCCACTCTTCCCTCTGGCTTCACCACCTCCTCCCCTCCCCCCGCCCCACTTCTTTAAACTACGGACACTTTGCCATTCTGGTCGTCAAGACTAGGACTTGAGGTATTATTTTGCATTTTGTCTTTTTCCTTAAGTAGCAACATTAAGGAGATGATTTAATTATATCTGATACTGCATATAGAAAGACCAGGTGTGAAGGACTTCTATGAACTTCAGACAGT
This sequence comes from Myotis davidii, assembly GCF_000327345.1. Taxonomy (NCBI): domain Eukaryota; kingdom Metazoa; phylum Chordata; class Mammalia; order Chiroptera; family Vespertilionidae; genus Myotis; species Myotis davidii. Next base: position 6,765,051 of record NW_006292687.1, on the reverse strand, counting down.
CAATGAAGTTCAAATGACAAGTGTGCTAGGATCTTGTCTCTTTTCACATCCTGTGGCCTCCCTCTTGGTGGCCATTCCTGCATGTCTTTATTGTGTTCAGGTGCTCACTCATATTATATAGATAAAGTCAGTCATCTCTGTTTACAGAGATGGAATGAACTGTATACCTAAAAATTTTTTTTAAAAGAAAACTGAAAATGATCCCTTAAATATAAAGAATTAAAGAAGTTTGATTTTGGTGTAAATCTGACAGGCACTATACATTTCATGTTCTATGCCTTTGTTATATAAAAGATGCTGGACTTACCCATAATGTAACCCTTCCTTTGTCATGAACTTCAGGTCCGAGTATGAGTTGTAATACTCTAGTCCTTTTTGCCAGATCTACTTCTCTCCTTAATATTTGTAAAGTTTATAGCCACTTGTATCGGTTCTGTCATAACATTTATATCGCTCAAAAATTTCTGCCACTCATTAGTTGGCCTGCATTTGTCCTATTAGCAGCACTCCAAGGAATGCTCAGTTGGTCAGATCATAAAAGGTCATTTTAGGAATATATAATGTTTGAAATGTATTTAATGAATATGAATATTCACCATTCTTTGACATATGTTCTTAAGAAGTTTTCGACTATTGGAATGGCTATTTCTGTATTTGAAGAAGGTTTCTATCAGGAGGGAATGTCCATATCAAAGGACTAGATGCATAAACGTAAGATGGCCTGACCCCGCCCCACCCTGCTTTCCCCCTCCTCCTTGGCTGCCCCTTCAGTTGACTGCCCAGTAGGCAATTCTGGTGTCCAGTCCCTCCTCCCCTAAACTCCACCTCCCCACTGCTCTTCCCAGATGCAGCTGCAGGGGGCTGGGGCAGACACAAACAAACCATTCCTAAAAACTGGTCATCTAGAACTAGGCAGAATTAGTTATTAAACCAGCACATCCAAACAAATTGCTAAAACTTCATAAATGGTAAAGAGAAACAAGGAAATTCTGCAAAGTGGGTTTAGGCAAATAGACTTTCTGCACATTGGCCCCTTAGGTCAGTCGGATGGAGATGGCTTTCCTCCGAGCCTTGGACAGTTCTGAGGCCACCGGTCAGATGCCTTCTCCTCCTCGGTGCTGCCAGAGACACCCTTAGCCTTCCCACTCCATATCTCACTTCATGTATTGCTTCTGATTTGCTGGGTTCCAACACCAGGCACATTAGGACCACGGGCATCATTTGATTCGGTTCTGTGGAGAAGTATTTGCACACAGGTCTGGAGATATCCACTGTCAAATGTCCATCAAAGGGATGGACGATTGGGGGCAGCTGAAATGTCCACTCAGAAGAGCGAATGCAAATCTACTTATGGTGTCTCTGGCCTAAGGACGTTCAGGAGGAGGCTCTTGCCTATGGTGTCAAGGGCATTATCACTATTGACAAATACTTTATTTATTCAAAGGCCTTTCCCACTTTTTTTTTTTTACAGCTTTTAACCTTTATTCTGGAGGTTTGCAGTTTCTGTAAACTCTAGAAAAGTGGGAGAATAACTGTTGTCAACTTGCTCACCATTGTGACCAGTTATTATGTGCAAAACGACTGTTAGCAGGCAAAACAGCACTTGGCTATAAAGCTATACCTTTCAATAGAACAGACCAACTCCAATATTAGTGAATGATGTTTATTCCGCATTGGTGATGATCCCAATGACAAGGCCAACATGAAGGATTGCCTCCATGTACCCATTCTGCTTTTTTTTTTTCCCCCTCCAAGCCAGTTGAAGGCATTCAGACTTCTCTGGAAATAAGCCATTTCCATGCACCGGTTCCATGGGCTGGAGGCACTAGGAGTCTTTGGTTTTGAAGAGCATAACTCCTTTTTTTTTCTTTCTAAAGCTTCTCCAGCCAGTATGAAAATAAACCTTCATTTCCCTTAGCTTGTTCCTTTCACTGAAGTAGAAATGCAAGAGGATGGAAGGAAGGAGGGAAGGGTTAGAAATCATTGTTTGTTCTGTGTTTGCGTCCCACATCTCTTTTCTTAGTGAATTGCCTCAGGAATTTCTGCAGCCAGCTGTAATCCACTCCTGAAAGGCCTCCTTTGGACCAAGCTCTTCAAGGGAGCCGAAGCTTTCCAGGCCTGCAGGGTTTGGGAGAAGACAATGGAAAGAGAGAGAGAGCGCATTAATGTGTGGCCCTTCTACCTAGATGAGAAATTTCCTTACAATCCTTACGTTGTAAAAGGTGGCTGGGGAAAAGGAGGAAATCGCTGCTTTTCTGGGAGGCAGCCTTCAATATCTCCCCCTCTTCCCTCTTTTTTTTCTTTCACCCTCTCCCCACCCAGGTTGGTTGCCATAGAGAGAGCTTTTTTTTTTTTTTACAAGATTCTGAAAAGGGGTGCTTGCGTTCTGCCGGTACCATGGACAGATACCAAAGAAATAATTTTTGTCTCTTCCTATTTTGAGTTATGACGCACCTCAACCTAAGAGGCACATGATAAAAAAATTTACTTCTATTATTGTTTCCCAAGTCAATTCAACGTGGACATTAACGTTGGAAGTAAGTTGAGCAATTTTTATATAAACCTCCAAAGACAGCGGTGTTTGTATCTGATGGCTGGCATTTTGAACGGCGCTCCTTTCCCTCCTACTCACTGACGTGGGAGTTCTTACACTCCCCAGGCAGAGGCAGGCTTTCCGAACCTGCGGCTGCCGCCATAGATGGAGGTGAAATTAGTTCACATTTCCTTAACTCCAGACAATGACGTGAAGGAAAGTGTATTGCTATTTTATGTCAGGATCTGGGCTGAAGTTTTAAGTTTGGCAAGAGGTGGGTGTGCCTGACACTTACAGATCCGGAAAGTTATTCTTAGCCCTCAGAAATGATAAACAAGAAGAGGGGGTGGAAACAGCCTTCAAACACCCTATTCATAAGAAAATAGGAAGTGGGGGAGGGTACTGATCCCTCCATTCACTTGGCAGAAATGTATTCTGCGCCTATTGTGTGTCAGTCAGTGTTTAGGTCCTCGGCTCTAGCAATGCAGAGACAGGGAAACCCCCTGCCCTGTGGAGCTGGCATTGCAGTGGGGGCGCCCGGCAGTAACAAGGTTAATAAGCAGAATATAGTGTGACAGTGACAAATGCTATGAGGAGAACAATAGGCAAGTGGTTCTGAAGTGTGTGTACTTGAGTGCATGTCAGAGATTGTCAATAGCCGGGAAGCTCTCACCCAGAAGGGGGTGTTTTCTGAGGCTGTGAATCAAGTGGGGCCCGGTCAGCCTTTTCTTATCCTACTATTATTTGATACTCTTCACTACCTTAAATACACCATCTTACCTGAATGCTCTGGGGTGGGGGTGGGGGCGCTGGCATGGAGCAGGGAGACCAGGAAGGAGGCCTTGCATGACCCAGGGAGGGGTGGCTGCTTTGAGCAGGGTGCAGCAGTGCCGTCCTGAGGAAGTGGTGGGGGAATGCTTACCTGATGAGTCTGTGGGTGCAGAGAGAGGGGTGGGAAGGCTGGCCCCAGGGTTCTCGCCGGAGCACCGGACTGGCCCCAGTGCTGTGGTCTCCGAGGCAATCAGTTGAGACTTTCTGTCTGTCCTGTTTCATACTCTGTGTAGTGGCTTTCACACCAGTTTCCAGCTCCCTGAGAGCAGTGGACTGCCTGCTTCCTTATCTTTCTGTCACCTCTCCTGGGGTCCAGCAAATGCTGGCGGGAACAGAATGGGCTGTTCCAAGATCAGCATTTAAGGGACGGGACAGTGCGGAGTACCTGCCAGGCTTAGAACACATCACTCACCTGCCGAAAAGTGATGGCCGAGGGCCACGACGGACTCTTCTCTGAGCTGCCTAGATGCACCCACTCCCCAGAAGCACAAGCACCCACTCAGAAGGCAGGGGAGAGAGGTGCAGCCTCACTTCAAACGCAGTATCCCTCCTGGCTCCAGAGTGGCCTGGGAGGACCGCGCTTTGGGAAGGGGGATTGGAAGAATTTGGGATTTTTTGCCAAGTCGTAGGATCTCTGGTTTGAAGGCCAGGTTTTTGGTGTGTCCCAAACCCAGGACAAACCAGCAGGATGGCGTGGCTGATGGAGAGCCAGGGGCAGTCTGGATGGGCACAGCCAGATGTGAACACAGCTTCCAATGGAACTGGCTGTGCGTACGGCTCCACTCAGCACAGCCAGCTGTGTCTCTGGAGTCAGAAAGGAGAAGTGACAGGAAGCTCACAGCTGCTCTGCACTCTTTCAGTGTGTGTGTGTGTGTGTGTGTGTACATGCATGCGCGCACACACACGTGTTTCACTAGACTAGTTAACCTGTTTACTGAGTGTGAAAATCACATGTGTCAGAGGAGTTCACTCCCCACTGGCTTGTTTAGTTTTATTCTCAGGTGGAAAAAACTCATACTTAATGCTGGCAAAATACATTACCAAGTATTTTCCCCGGAGCAGGGACAGTTTTATATCCCCTGCTTCCCCAGCGAAGGCCTGGCTTAGAGATGAACTGTAACTAAATGGTGGTGGTGCCTCCCAGGCTTTTTAGCTGGTGGGGACGTATCTTCAGCATCATCACATTGTGCCTCTGAAGTGTATCATCATCTCTGCTGCTGCTCTATTGGCTCTGGGAGCAGGGCTAGACCGCAGGGTTGGAAGCACGTGTGCTAGCCACCCTCAGTGTGGCTCCTTCACATTCTATCTGGTCCCCTGGGGGGTAGCCTCTCCTTCAGACTCTCAGGGTGTTCACCAAATGCCCAAGGTCAGTGGCTCTCCCAGTGCAGTCCTGGGACCCATGAGTCTGGTAGCAATGCAGACTGCCCGCCGCCTGGTTCAGACCCACTGAATCCACGTCTTTGCTTTCCGGCTCTCCAGGTCTTCTGTGCACGTCCACACGTGAGAAGATGGAAGGGCCCACGCACCAACTGTTTATGCTGGTCTGCTTAAAATAAACCGTGTCACACGAGGCTGGCAGCTGTGGGTAATTCTTCGTCATGAATATCCCTCCCATGTAGGCAATCTGGGTCTGGCGTGGCTTCCCTGTTTTGCTGGTTCCTGGAAATCTTTTTCTGTTCACCTGTGCGGTTCCTTTAATGCAGTGGTTCTCAACCTTCCTAATCCCGCGACCCTTTAATACAGTTCCTCAGGTTGTGGTGACCCCCAACCATAAAATTATTTTTGTTGCTACTTCATAACTGTAATTTTGCTGCTGTTATGAATCGTAATGTAAATACCTGAAATGCAGGATGTATTTTCATTGTTACAATTTGAACATAATTAAAGCATAGTGATTAATCACAAAAACAATATGTAATTATATATGTGTTTTCCGATGGTCTTAGGCGACCCCTGTGAAAGGGGTTGAGAACCGCCGTTTTAATACATCACAGAAAACGTGCAGCCCAAATTTCGGATGATTTGCTTTGCAATAGGAGGTGGCATAGGGCTGTCCCCCTTCCCTCACCCGCAACATATGAGACTGGACAGGGAAGGCTGCCCTTCATTTGATTCATGGAGATGTTAAATGTGCTTCCCTGACTTGCGGCTGACTTTGCTTAAATATCCTCTGAAGAGAGGTATTAACTGGTGGAATAATGCTCAAAATCCAGCCTTAGGTCCCAGCGAGGATATAGAAAGCAGGCCTCCCCATGCTGTTCCAAACAGGAGGAAACAAACCAGACCTCTGCTTGCCTGCAACGCAAACAGCATTGCAAACAGCTTGGTTTCATCCTCATGGCACCTTTATCTGCAGGCAGTGTTTGAGGGAGCCCCTGAGTGTGGCATAATGAAGGGGGTTCGCGTCTCTTTCTGGAGGAAAGCGCTCCAGCCCCTCGGTGGTGTGGTGAAGGCTGGGGCCCTGCTGTCCCACCACAGAGATTACTGAGGGCATTTTCCATGCCTGTGGCTCTGGTCTGTGTGGCCTGAGGGCAGAGCCCAAGGGAGACCACACTGGGGGCACCAAAGGGAGCCACCCTGGCAGCTTCCCATTCCTGGTTCCCTGGCTGAGTGCCACCCACCCTCATATCCTGCCTCTGGAGTTGCCGCCTAGATAATGGGTCCCACAGAGGGTGTGGCGAGCCAGCCCCCCCTCCATCCGCCTTTATCACTCACTTGAATTTCTACTGGAAACACTTCTGCCCTCGGGAAGGAGGGGGCTGCCATCTGCATCCAGGGGTGATGTGTACGGAGCTTGATCTCTTGCAAAGATGCTTTAATCCCCTTTCCCACCTGCATGTCCTGACCATTGTCATGTACCGGTCAGAAGTTTACTCAGTGTCTCTGCCTTGATCCGTGGAGATTTGATGACTGCGTTGCAGCATGAGAAGAAGGTGCCCTTGTGCTTGTCTTCTTCTCTCTGTGGCCAGTGGCTGTGACTTTTTCTTTTAAAGGCTCCCTTGGCTCCAACCCCAGTTGACTTGAGGGGGAGGCACTGAGAGAGCACCCACCTGCGTCCTGGTCACAGTCCACAGCCGGCTCTCGAGCTGCTCCTGCCCTTGCTCCACGCCACTGCCTGAAGATCCAGGGCTGCCCGTGAGTTCTGTGAACGGACTCAGGAGAGCAGGTGGACTCCATTGTGGAGCTGCCCCCCGAGGCCAAACCTGGAGGGGACAGGAAGTCAGCATCCCCCCAACCTGAGAAATGGCCTTAGAGGCAGGTGGGGTGCTGTAATCTGCTAACAAATGGCAGTACCATCGCAAGACACCATCCACATTGAGTGAAACATCACAGAGCTGGGAACCTAGCGTCGGTTGGGTGACTACCAGAAGATGACACTCCGTCAGCCTACCAGGAGCATGGCCGATGCCTGTGTCTATTCCAGCCGTGGGCAAACTATGGCCCGTGGGCCCGATCCGGCCTGTTTGAAATGAATAAAACTAAAAAGAAAAGACCGTACCCTTTTATGTAATGATGTTTACTTTGAATTTATATTAGTTCACACAAACACTCTATCCATGCTTTTGTTCCGGCGCTCCGGTCCAGTTTAAGAACCCATTGTGGCCTTCGAGTCAAAAAGTTTGCCCACCCCTGGTCTAATCAGAGATGAAATGAGACTGCCCATACCTGGCTCTTCTCCCTGGTATTGCAGGGCTACCAGGTTCCCCAGCACCACCAGGTGCTCTCACTTCGTGGGGTCTGTTGCATCTGTGCCCTCAGCCTGGAAAGCAGTGTCTGCCTTTATTCACCTGCATGACTCTGACTCATCTTTCCTGGGCATCTGGGCTTCTGGAAGCCTCCTTGAGCTCCCAGGATGCCTGGGCATCCCTCTTTCGTCGCTTCCTGCATAAACAGATTGTGTCTATCAGTGGGTCTCTCTTATTAGATTCTAAGTTTTTCATGGGGGCACTGTGTTTTATTCATTTTTGAGGCTGGGATGCAATGCCTTCTCCATAACGTGACTGCCTTCCCCTTCTCTATACGCCGTTATTCTATAGATCCATTATTCAGTGGGGGAGTTATATCGAGGCACATTGCTGATTTCACTGGGAAATACTGATAAAATATGATGTTCAGGAAGACAGTAATGTGCCCCCTTATCCATGGTTTTGCTTTTGCAATTTCAGTTACCCGTGATCAACTGTGGTCCAAAAATACTAAATGGAAAATTTTAGAAATAGACAACTCGTAAGTTTTAAATTGAACACTGTTCTGAGGAGCATGATAAAATCTCGTGCTGTCTGGCTCCGTCCTGCCTGGGACATGAATCATCCCTTTGTCCAGAGTATCCATACTGTGTACATTACCCTCCATTCGTCACGTAGCTGTCTTGGTTAATCAGATCAACTGGACATGGAGTTGCAGTGTTTGTGTTCAGTTAACCCTTATTTTGCTCAATAATGGCTCCAAAGCTCAAGAGTAGTGATGCTGACAATTCAGATATGCCCAAGAGAAGCCATAAGGTGTATATAGGTGTAAGGTTTGGTACTATCCACGGTTTGGGGCATCCACTGAGGCTTGGAATTTATCGGAGAGGATAAGGGAGGGGCCACTGTGCTGATGTCCCTGAGGTTTCTGTCCTCTTCCTTGAAGTGGAAATCTGCCAGAAAGGGGAGCCACGTCCTCTGTGTTTCCTAATGACGTTCTCCACTATGTGGGGCTCACCTGGCTGTTAGCAGAGGGGATGAGCGGTTACGATCCAGCCATTTTGTGTTTACACTGTGATGACTCGCTGCAGTCTCATGGCATCCCGGGCTTTGCCCTCCACAGGACCTTGGCACCACCTGGAAATAAACCCAGAGGGGAAGTGCCTGGGGAAAGCTGGGATGAAGATTGTCCTCTGGATGTGCAGAAACCCTCAATTCAGAGGTGAATTTGTTATAAGACAGAACCAATATTTAAGTTTTGCTGCACTTAAATGTTAAAATGCAATGCTATATTCTCTGACTGATGTAACCCCTCCCCCCTTGGTTGGTGAATAAACTTTGATAAAAAGAGTCCTTGGGAAAGTCCTTTTCTCTGGTGCAGTTTTGTTTGCACCATGGGCTGCTTGCCGCGATGAAGGGCTGCTTCTACCCTGAAGAATACTGAAGGAGTGCCTGGCCCCGGGGGGTGGGTCAGGGAACTGCTGAGTTTAGCTGTCTGCTCACTGGAAGATGGATGCCAGATTGTTCCCTTTTGACCCTGCTAATGATCCTTATCTTCTCTCCAGGGATTGGACAGTCACTTCTCTTTTCTCACAGTGTTGAGGGCAGGGGTGGTGGCCATTTTCCCTGCCAAGAGCCATTGACCCCAGGAAGAGGCCATCTCTCCAAGGGATGATCATGCCTTGGAGAGGCACCCCGGGCCCGGCCAGGCCGTCCGGGGTCAGGGGACCTCAGCACAGTCAGAAGGACCTGACAGATGACAGGAGGTGCCTTGCAGCCCAGAGTGCAGTGCCTATGAAAGGCCTGACGAGACACTGTGGGAAGGACCGTGGCTGGTTTTTAGAAATGTCATGGAAGCCTCGGGGGTTAGGGAGAGAAGGGGAAAGACTCTTCGTTGAGCACAGATTGCCAGATGTTTTACCAACATTATTGTGTTCATGGCCTCATGGCTTCCGAATATTGGAATGTGCATTTTCAATCCTGTTTTACCCATGAGGAAACCGAGGCACAGAGAGGAGTCTCTTCTGAAAAGCAAACATCAGTTTAGGGGTCTAGATGCTGGTGTCGTCCAAGGTGATGGGGAGAGATGCAGAAGGCCACGTGCACGTCAGGGTCACGCACAGGGCAGGGTGCAGCGTACAGGGCGGGACCTTGCCAGCTGCGAGTGCAATAGGGCAGGTGAAGAGGACACAGGGCCCCCAATGGTGGACAGGGGAGGAGGTCGGGGCCCAGAGTGACAGTTTCTGTGAGCGGAGGCGGGGGAAGGTGGGGTGCTCTGCTGAGGCCAAGATGAGGCTAGTCCTGGCTACAGTCAGTGCCCGGGGAAGAGGTTGCACAGTTTCAGCGTGTGTCCTGGGGCTGTTGGGCTGGGTGTGCCCTTGTGCTGGGATGGTATCTTCTCTTCAATTTGCTCCCTGGAGAGTAAAGCAGAGTTGGGCATTGTTGAGAGGGGTGGTCTTCCATGGGCACTACCAGGGACTGTGGATGCTTCCAGAAGAGCTGAGAGAAGACAATGAGTAGTTTGTGTAGGAAACCTCTCTTCCCCTTGAGCCCTGCCAGCAGGGGTGAGGGGCTGAGCTGTAGGCTGTGGTTGCCATGCCGGGTGGCCACTCCGGGGCAACACACCCTGCGCTCAAGCCAACCCGGAGGCAGTGTGGCTTCTATTTTTAAAATATACTTGTTATTGTTGATAGTATTACAGCTATCTCTCCTTTCCCTCCCTTTATTACCATCTTCCCAGCCCTACCCCGCGCCCCCCATGTCTTCACTACCCTATTGCCCATGTCCATGGACTACTTTGTTGTTGTTGAGAGGACTAGGAAGAGAAATATATATAATGTTGAAAAAAATATACATTTCAATGTTTCAACTTAATTTTAAAATAAAGACAAGGAATGATAAAAGCCTATAAATAAAGTGAATATTTTGAGATTCTCCAGATGCCTAATTAGGAGATAAGAGAACAAAGGAAGAAGAAAGAGAGGAGAGGGAAAAGGCAGGACGGAGACAGCCAAGGCATTTGCAGTGGGGTGGGGAGAGAGAAGGAGAGAGTGGGGGGGGCGGGCGGAGACAGGGAGAGAGAAACAGAGAGAGACTGAGAGAGAGGAAAGGCGGGGGATAGAGACAGGGAGCAGAGTTCCTCTGTAGTAAAAGGTCCCCACACCTGTTTGACACACAGCTGGTTGCTGCTTTCAGATGCTAATGACCTGATCCCGGGTCAGCAGCCTCTTTAGAGGGTGGTGTGCAGCGCTGACCCCTCTGTGGATGGGCCAGCTGCTGGGCTCTTCTGCAAAGGGAGGCACGGGACTGGATGGTCTCTGAGGACCCTTCTTTCTTCTTTGATCCTGGAAGAAAGAAGGCGTGTTTTAGACAGAATTTCCCTTCATTATGTGGCCTGCACTAGTTGACCCCGGCCTTTTTGCCTCTGAGAAGGGACCCTTTTATTCAAGCAAAGGTGGGAGCAGGCGGAAGTGCACTTCGCTGGGCCCAAAGCTCGCCAGCTCCCGCAGTCAGGGCAGCGGTTTCCTGGGATGATTCAAACCCAGAGGGGCAGGGCTGCTTTCCTCAGTGCAGAACAGTTGTCAGAGTGGTTTCCAAGGTAACAAACTGGGAAGCTGGGTGGGGCTCAGCAAGGTGGTGATGACACGATGGATGGTGATGACCGACAAGGAAGCGTGCACAAAATCATGTAATTTCAAGCCTGGTGCCACCTTCCAGGTCCATAGCTCCTGGGAGGCTGCCACTTTCGTGGGGATGGTCCTCTCTGCCGCAGGCCCAGAGCGCCCGCCCGTGTCCACGCTGACACCAGCTCTGCGCTTATGTACCAGGTCATGCCTTGTTTGTCTTTTCACTTCCCTGCCTGGCCCAGCCAGGAACCCAACAAGTAGCCGTGGTGGTTGGAAGGAAGGAAAGGGGGAAAGAGCCAGAATTTCCTGCTGGGGATACAAGGAAGCACCCTGGGATGTCCAGGTCCTAAAAGCTCTTTCTGCCCTTTGGGAGCCAAAGAAGGCGACAGAGCCGGGCTGTCTGTCCCGAGCCCCATGCTGTCACCGCCACCGCCTGCTGGCGCCCTGGCCATGGTGAGGTGACTGTCCTTTCTGCACACATGGCTCCCCTCTGCTGCCCTCCAGGCTGTGTGCTTGCTCTTTTCCCTTCCTCAGCTTCCCCTTCTGCACACACTTCTTACTGTGGCTCATTTTCACTCAGCCTTTGAAGTCTGTTTGCTGTCACTTCATCTGAATCTCCACTCTCGGGCCCAGGATCACAGGCTTTCTGCTCCTCCCTCTGGTGGCTCCAGAGTGATTCCGTCACCTTCTCACAGGGCATTGGCATCATTTGGGGAAATGAGACCATCAACTCTTTTTGTTTTTTAGTTTATTGATTTTTAGAGAGAGGGGAAGGGAGAGGGAGAGAAACATCAATCTGAGAGCACAACATGGGTCAGCTGTCCCTGCCCCCCTTCACCCCGGGGATGAACCCACCACCTCCATATGTGCTCTGACTGGGAATGGAACCGGCAACCTTTGGGTACACAGGACGCTGCCCAACCAACTGAGCGACACTGGCCAGGACCACCATCAACGCTTGGTGGCTGAGACTGTCTTCATTTGTCCTTGTAACCCTAGTGCTTAGTAAGTAATCGGTAAAGGAGTATTATAAGGATTATGTTACAACTATTGTGAGTGTGATGGTACTCCAAGGGAATTTGCGTTTACATTCGGTTTTCTGAAGCAGGCTTGTCTCATCAGGTCTCTTTGCCTTGTCCTCTTTTACATTTAGCCTCTTCACCCTCAGGCTGAAGGGGCTGCCTCTGGGCTAACGGGGGAGCGGGCCAGCTTCAGTCCCTACTCATCGGTGTCACCACTTCTCACGGGCCGCCTCCAGAACCATTGCTTTTCTACGTGTGCTCTCTCTCTGGATGTACATGCTGACGTGAGTGTCATGGTTAGGATGCGAGTGACTCTCAGTGGCCCAGTGTTTGCTCTTATTGTACAAACAGAGCGCATGGCCAATTCCATTTCCACTGGCCTAGTTCAGTTACCCTCCCCTCTTCTGAGACCATCCCAGCGCTGGGGCCAGCAATGATGTCACTTCTCCAGCCTTAGTTTCTTCCTCTGTGAAAGGATGATATTGGATTAGATCAAGGATTCTTACTTCCCGTCCTTAAAAATCTCCTGAAGACCCACAGGAAGCACTAACATTGTGTGTGTCTGAACATCATTTTGTGGCTTGTATATGACTTTCAAATGAGTCTGTGATGCCCAAACCTTAAAAACCACTGGAGAAAGATATTTCCAAAAGCCGACTAAGCAGGGTTTTCACTGAAAAATAACATTCCCTCTGTGCCACTGTATCCACATGCAATATTGAAGCACAGTTGCAGGGTGCAATGGGCTGTACTTCCAGTCATCAGAGCACCACGTGGCTCATTTGAACTCATGGGAAGAATTTCCAGAGTGGAATGCTTCTGACAATGACTGGGCTGTGGGCTTCTTGGCAGGGCAAGGAGCAGACCCTGGGCTGGGCCACCGGCTTTCTGCTGGCTGTCATTCCACAGAGCTGTTCTTCACCAGCCCTCTCACACTGTGAGTCTGAAAGCAAATGTCACGCAGCTACATCCTAGCAAAGGAGGAATTCACTCTTGTGGCTGCACCTGAAAAATCATGATGATTATATTGTCTAAACAGATTTTTAAATCGAGGCATGGGCATTTTGCCTAGGAATAAATCTGTTTCCTCAGTGGGATGTCTTTTATAGAAGCCCAGGGGCAATAGGAGAGTTATTGTCTCCTTGTACTGAGGGCCTCTGGGGTCTTGGTCCACATGCTTCTTGGTTAATGTGTTTGATACTTGGTGAGAGAAGGATGTGTTGTCATGGTTAGTCTTAAAGTCAGTGATTTCAACAGCCAGAGAGCATGCTCTAGCCAGGGGTGGGCAAAATTTTTGACTCGAGGGCCACAATGGGTTCTTAAACTGGACCGGAGGGCCGGAACAAAAGCATGGATGGAGTGTTTGTGTGAACTAATATAAATTCAAAGTAAGCATCATTACATAAAAGGGTACGGTCTTTTTTTTTTATTTTATTTTATTCATTTCAAACGGGCCGGATCCGGCCCGCGTGCCGTAGTTTGCCCACGGCTGCTCTAGACGTAGCTTTCACTCTCCGCTCCCCTCAACACACTCACAGAGGCCTTTGGTTCCTCCTGTCCACATTCTTTTGCCGATGCAAATTGCTTCTAATTTTTTCACTGGTTTCTTCTAATGTCCTGGACTTTCTTTACCCACACACCGAGGTTTTCTTCATCGCGCTCCTGGCTGAGCAGGAGGCATGGGACCTTCCTGACAGCAAAGCGGGGATGGTTCCCAGAGGCCTCTAACTAATTTGTCCTCTACTCCATGTGACTCTAAGCTAGTTAAGAGTGTAACACATTGATTGCATCTCTTAAAGGAACATGTTTCATTTTAGAAGGCAAGAAGCATGAAGAGAAAATATGGGAGGGCAGTTATGAAGACTTTAACAAGTGATGTGATTACATCCCTTTTCTCCACCAAATGTAGGCTCCTAATTGCCCTTTACTCAAAGGCTAACACCACACAAATGATTTCACTTCAGTTAAATTCAACTTGGAAAGGGGTAGGAGAATAAATGCCCACATCCATTTATTTGCCAAGCATGAGCTCTGCTGGTTATATAATCCATCCTCCAGCATCTCCCCAGCTGCGGGCCCTGACCCCACCTTTCCCCTGGATCTCCTGCAGCAGTGGTTCTCAACCTTCTGGCCCTTTAAATACAGTTCCTCATGTTGTGACCCAACCGTAAAATTATTTTCATTGCTACTTCATAACTGTACTGTTGCTACTGTTATGAATCATAATGTAAATATCTGATATGCAGGATGGTCTTAGGCGACCCCTGTGAAAGGGTCGTTTGACCGCCAAAGGGGTCGCGACCCACAGGTTGAGAACCACTGTCATGTAGCCTGAGCTATGGCCACTCCTCAGGGTTGTGCTGGTGGGAGAGGGGCCTTCTGTGCAGACCTCCCACCTGGCAGCCTCAAATCTCAGGAGAATGACAAAACTTTGGGACTCCAACCTGATCCCAGCCCTACTTTTTTTGCTTTTGTTTTCTGCATTCAACATTATATTGTATTAGTTTCAGGTAGACAGCATAATTGTTAGATAATCATATACTTTGCAAAGTGTTTCCCCCTATATTTTCACCTGGCACCATATATAGTTACTAGTGACCTGGTGCATGGATTCATGCACATTGAAAGGAAATTAATTAGAAGGTGGCTGGTGGGGCAGGACTGGGTGAGATGGGCAGAACATGCCCTGGAGCCAACCTCCCGAGGTTCCTCCCTGGCCAGCCGCACCTGGGGTGGCACTGTGGCTGGAAGGGTGTCTGTGGAGTGAGTGGGGTCCCTCCGGCAAGTGGGGTCCCTTGGCCTGGCCTGTGGGGATTGGGCTGAAACCGGCACTCTGACATCCCCTGAGGTGCCCTGGAGTACGAGAGGGCACTCTGCAAAGTTGCTGTCGTACAGGGTGTGGAACGCAAATGCAAATGTGCAGTAAACCAGATTCAGGGCGAACAGTGCCCCAGCAACAACATAACCCATGTCCGAAGGTGGAATCACGCGGCCCTGTGAGGAATCAGGCTCCCTCCTCTTTGGTTTCGGGGTGCATCACCCGAGAACCACTGCTGCCAAGTCACTGCAGCTCCTAGCTCCTGCATTGGGCGTCTGCCCCCTGGTGGTCAGTGCATGTCAGAGCTACCAGTAGGCCTGGCCTGTGGGGATTGGGCTGAAACCGGCACTCTGACATCCCCTGAGGTGCCCTGGAGTACGAGAGGGCACTCTGCAAAGTTGCTGTCGTACAGGGTGTGGAACGCAAATGCAAATGTGCAGTAAACCAGATTCAGGGCGAACAGTGCCCCAGCAACAACATAACCCATGTCCGAAGGTGGAATCACGTATTACAATGTTATTGATTTTATTCCTTATGCTGTACTTTATAATTCCATAACTATTTTATACTACCAATTTGTAGTTTGTTCCTAGGTGAGTCCTTCACACAGTCATGGAGAGTCTGACTTTCTGTAGGGTATTCCAGGATGCAGCACAAATGGAAGAGTCAGTTCTTGGAACTCAGCAGTGAAAGCTGCAGGCTACAAAACCCAGCAGCAAGGAAGCCAGGACTAGGCTGTGGAAAGGAATGCTTCTCCTTTGGCTGATGGAGGCTGCTCTTGAGCCACATCAAAGGGCTATCAGCAGTCTTTGGTTTGACTGTAATATCTGCAGT
>NW_006292687.1:6739243-6749644 GCF_000327345.1 Myotis davidii | reverse complement strand
AGGAATTGTGCCTCTCATAAAATGACAAATTATATGTCATTTACCAACATCCTCCATCCCTAGTCCTTCCTAACCTCTTGGCAAATTGTGGTGTCTCCTAAAATGCATGTTAAAATCAACAGAACAAGACATACAGATGGCCCACAGACACATGAAAAGATGCTCAACATCACTAACCATCAGGAAAATACAATAAAAACCACAACGAGATCTCATTGTGCCAGAGTGTCTATTATGAGAAAGACTACAAAGAATAAGTGCTGGTGAGGATTGCAGACTGGTGCAGCCACCTCAAAAATTTAGAAGGAAAACCACCATATGACTCAGCAATCCCACTTCCAGCATTTATCTGAAGAAATGAAAACACTAATTTGAAAAGATATATATATCCCTGTGTTCATTGCAGCGTCATTTACAACAGCTAAGAGAGGGAAGCAACCTAGCTGTTGGTAGATGAATGGATAAAGAAGATGTGGAATATTTCTCAGCCAAAAAAGAGAAGGAAATCTTGCCATTTATGACCACATGGGTGAACCTAAGTGAGATAAGTCAGGTAGAGATAGATACCATGATTTCACTTATATGGTGACTCTAACAAAACAAAACAAAACAAACAAACAAACAAACAAAATTAAACAGAAACAAGCTCATAGATACAGAGAACAAACTGATGACTGTCAGATGGCACAGAGTGGGGGGAGGAGCAAAAAGGTGAAGGAGATTAAGAAGTACAAATTGTCAGTTATAAAATTAGTCATGAGGATGTAATGTATAGCATAGGGAATATAGTCAATAATATTGTGATGACTATGTACAGTGACAGATGGCTATTAGATTTAGCATGGTGATTACTTTCTAAGGTATATAAATGCCTGGTCACTATGCTGTACACCTGAAACTAATACAATATTGCATGTCAACTATAATTTAAAATTTAAAATAAGAATCAACAAGCCAGGTAGGGTATAGCGGCTTTTTGGTATCACTATGCTTTTAAAATAGATGAAAAATTTGTTTTAATTAAGCACTGTGGTTTCATTTTACACAATGATATTGGTTCTTTGAAGAGAGATCATATCAGTTATCTTTTCCAAAAATCAGTAGTTTGGGGCAATATCTCTTTGAATGTGTATTTGGTCATTTAAATGTCAATCACAATGGTGATAGCTCCATATGTTCTCATATGATGTGGGGACAAGCTAATGACATTTGTTAAAGTGTTGGTTGCATAGGAAGAAGAAAGGTTTGCAGTACTTTGGGAGAGAGTATCTTTGTCCATAAAAATAAAACTTCACTGTCTATCATTTTTATGAAAGATTTAAAAAAAAGCTACAACTTAGATCCCAGATGGAAGGATTTCTGGTCTAGACCTCATCTAGTACTTTATAGCTATGGAATTAAAAAACAAAGTGTTTAAATAAATAAATAAATAAATAAATAAATAGAAAACCAAAGTGTTTTAAAGGTCATTTACGCAGAATACATAATATGCTTATATAGTTTAGCTGATCTTTTGAGCTTTGATATTGACACATTGCAGGCCAGTAGTTTTATTGGTTGCTTTACCCAGTGGCCAGATGGGCTTCTTTGAACGAGTACAAAAAACGTTCTATATAAATGCTAAAGGCACACTTTAAATTTAAATACTCATTGCATTTTGAAGTTATTTATTACATGTTCTTACAAGCTAATATCTTTTTAAAGTATGATACTTTGTAAAACACTGTGTAATATGAAGCGAGAATTCTCGTGATCTGTCTGCAATGTCTTAAAAGAACAAAAACCTGTATGAAAATCTGTGAATCTCTCTCTGAAATTTGTTAAAGTGTTGGTTGCATAGGAAGAAGAAAGGTTTGCAGTACTTTGGGAGAGAGTATCTTTGTCCATAAAAATAAAACTTCACTGTCTATCATTTTTATGAAAGATTTAAAAAAAAGCTACAACTTAGATCCCAGATGGAAGGATTTCTGGTCTAGACCTCATCTAGTACTTTATAGCTATGGAATTAAAAAACAAAGTGTTTTAGTTCTGGCTGGTTTTTCTCAGTGGTTAGAGCATCAGCCTGTGGACCAAAGGGTCTTGAGTTCCATTCTCAGTCAAGGGCATGAACCTCAGTTGCGGGTTCAATCCCTGGTGCCAGTTGGGGCTTGGGTTGAAGTTATTTATTACATGTTCTTACAAGCTAATATCTTTTTAAAGTATGATACTTTGTAAAACACTGTGTAATATGAAGCGAGAATTCTCGTGATCTGTCTGCAATGTCTTAAAAGAACAAAAACCTGTATGAAAATCTGTGAATCTCTCTCTGAAGTCTGTAGTGTTAATTTTCTCACATAAAAGAAATAATTATTATTTGGGAACCATACTATTTTATTATTCAGCATTGTTTGGGATCAACAATTATTGAAGTAAAAGAGATAATTATAAGTATTTTTTAAAAATTAAAGACTATTGGAATGCAAAGTACTTACTTCCTGAGTAGAAATTCTAGTTTGTTTTAATTAAAAGTCACGGCAAAAAAAGAAGGGGGAGAGATTTTTTTTGGTTCCACTCAAAGATATCATTGGTGTTTGTACAAGGAGTTTTCTCATCAAAGGGGAAGAGGCATGGTCAGGCCTCCCTGGGGGTCTCTGTTCAGTGCCATGGAAGGACTCATTGGTGATGTCCTAGAGCAGCGGTTCTCAACCTGTGGGTTGTGACCCCTTTGGGGGTTGAACGACCCTTTCACAGGGGTCGCCTAAGACCATCAGGAAACACATATATAATTACATATTGTTTTTGTGATTAATCACTATGTTTTAATTATGTTCAATTTGTAACAATGAAATTGGGGGTCACCACAACATGAGGAACTGTATTAAAGGGTCGTGGCATTAGGAAAGTTGAGAACCACTGTCCTAGAGGCTAAAAACACAGTGAACGCAGACCAGTTAAAAGATAGAGATTGTCAGATTGGATAGAAACAAGTCTCAAACACATGTCCTAGAAACCCTACACAGACAGGTTAAATATAAAAGGATGGAAAAAAATACACCCTGAAAACACTAACCACACACTAACTGACCATATTAACATTAGGAAATATTAGAAAAGTAGGCTTTAAACAAGAAATATTGAGGAAGAGAGGCATCACATAATGGTATAGGTCAGTTCTGAAAGCCATAGCAACCTTAACTGTGAGTGCACCTACCAACAGAACTTCAAAGGACCTAAAGCAAAACATATAAAGCTGAAAGAAGAAATAGACAATCCACAATAATAGCTGATTTCAATGGGTAAACACGAATTCAGTAAGACTAGAAGACCTTAGCAACACTGTCATTCAGTGTGACCTAGTGAGTATTTATGGAACAGTCCACCCAATAACAACAGCAGAATACACTTCTTTTTTTCATGTGTACATTAGACATTTACCAAGATAAAAAAAAAATTCTGGGCCATAAAATCAACCTTAATAAATTTAAGTAATTGATATGTAAAGTTCTCAGCATAGAGCAATTAAACTAAAAAATCAGTAACACAAAGAACTCTGGAAAATCTCCAAATATTTGGAAGTTAAGCAACATAGTACTATACCATAGTTCAAACAAAAATTAAAGGATTAAGTTATTCCCTTTTGAATTGAATGAAATATGCAAACTTCATTTAATTTTGAATCGAATGAAAATGAAAACACGATATATCAAAATCTGTGGAATGTAGGTAAAGCAGTGCTCAGAAATTTATAGCATTTTATACTTACATTCAACAGAAGAAAGGTCTAAATCAGTTATTTAAGTTTCCATCTTAGGAAACTAGAAAATAAAAGGCAAATTAAACCAAAAGTCGGCAGAAGGAAGAAAATAATCAGTAAAATAGAAATCAGAAAAGCAATGGAAGAAACAATGAAATAAAAAGCTGATTCTTTGAAAAGATCAATACAATTGATACATCTCTAGCCAAATTAACCAAGTGAAAAGGAGAGGAGTAACAGATTACCAATATCAGAGAAAAAAGGAGATTGTTATAGTCAATAAAAGGATAATAGGGAATATTATGAACAGATTTATGCCTATACATTTAATAACTTAGGTGAAATAGAGAAATTCCTTGAAAACACAAATCACCAAGCTCATTCAAAAAGAAATAAGATAATCAGAATAGCCCTATCTTAATAGAAGAAATTGAATTTTTTAGTTGAAAAAAAATTTAGTTTTATAGTTGAAAACTTTCTAACAATAAAAAAATATTTCAGCCCCAGGTGGCTTCACTGGAGAATTCCGCCAAACATTTAAGGAAGAAATAACACCAAGGCTACACAAACTCTTTCTGAAAGTAGAAAAGGAGTGAATACCTCCAACCGAAGAGGTCAGCATTGCCTCAATGTTAGCCCTACTATAAGAAAACTGCAGATCAATATTGCTCATGAATATAGGTGCAAAAATCCTCAACAACATATTGTCATTCTCAGCTAATTATTTTCTAATATGCTTAATCCTTATTTTTTAAAAAAGGGATTGTTTCGACAATGGCGCCAAGTACTAAAACCTTAACACTCAGGACACAACTAACTGTTGTTCTCATTCCTAAGAATCAGAAGCCATGACAGATTGCTGGTAACTAAGGGACGGAGGTGATGTTGTGAATCCATGGAAGGCAGAGTTCTGCTTGTTGTCTGGTGGTACATGGCAGAAAGCCTAATGCAAGCCTCCTTACCTTATTAAGAGGTACTCTCTCTGCTAGTAATTTTGGATTACTCACCTGTTTATCCTGTTGCATTGTGACCTTGGGAGGCCGAGCCCTGGGTCAAGTTCACCTCCTTATTCGCAAGGCCGGGCCTAACCAGGAAATGTTAAATGTGATCCATTGAATCGTGTGGTTGTAGAAGTTGGAAGGAATTTTGAACCAGTGAATATAGAGCCAGGGCTCCTCCACCTGCCTTGCTCAAAGCCAGGGCCCATCCTTGAACATGAGTGAGAGCTCAGGTACTGGCACAGCTGCAGCGGGGCTCCTGTCATCGAAGAAGCCAGTCCATCCTGAGGGCCACCACCTTCCCTTGGGTCTCTTGAGGCAACCATTAGCTCCCAGGGAAAAAGGTGGCACTGAAAAGCTTTCTCAGCCCAGTCGCAGAATGATTTATACTCGAGCCGGAGAGCATGGTGGGACAGAGGCTGTGAGGCAAGGAAGGAGGCTGGTGGAGGGTGAATTCAGTTTTAGCTGTTATTTTTTAGGTATAGTTCACCATCAAGTGTAATCGTCTATAAAGAGCTGGACATAGAGAGCTGGAGAGAGGGAGGGTGTTGGCCGAGGGTGCAAATCTGGGTATCATTCTCTATAACTCCCCAGCCCCCCCCGCCCCATAACAGCCCAGACTGTTTTTGCTCTATTGGAAGTGAGGCCTGTATCCTAAATGAAATGGATTCGGTTTACTCACCTTTCCAGTGGAAATTCTATAATTGTTCATATCCTCTCTGTGTTTTTACTGTCTGTTGAATCAATTAAGTTAATTTTACATGTTGTTTCTTTCTTTCAGAAAAACTGTACAACTCCAGCGGGCGAGATTTAAGAAGGGCCCTTTTCTCCCTGAAGCAGATATTTCAGGTAAGAGAGGAAGAAAGTGCTCTTGGATTCTGTTTTTGCAGTGCTATGGAATGAGATACAGACCAGGGTATACCTTTTATTGATTACTGTCTGCCTCAGTGTAAACCTGTCTTGTCATTGCCCTCAGGGTGCACATCTCAGAAAAATTAAAACAGCTGTCTACAGACACTGCCTGCTTTGGTCCTCCCCAGCTCCATCTTTTCTCCCGCTTCCCACCAGAGGGTTTGAGGGTGTCATTCTCTTGCTGGTTCCTCGTAGCCTTCTGGATTACTTCTGGATTTCTCAGTATAACACGAAGGCCCTTCTGGATCTGTCTTCTGTTCACACCTTGGTGTCCTTGGCTGAATCCTAAGTTCCACCTGTGATTGCATTCTGGGAGCCATCTGTGCCTTCTCTCTTCTGCACCTTTGCCCCAAGACCTAGTGCTTTTATCCCAGAATGCATTGCCCCCAACCCAAATCTACTCTCAATGTCTCTCAGTTTCCTTCCTGGTATCTCCTTCTGTCAGAGAGCCTTTCCCCAAAGTAAATGGCCTCTCACCACAGTCATGGTCCCTCTGAATACCCCTGATGTCCTCTGTGCTTACATCAAGTATGGAACTTAGATACTTCGGGTACTTGTGCGAGTCCAGTCATCTGGGAGCTCGCTGAGTTCCATCGCTGGGTCTCTGAGGCCTCGCACAGTGTCTGGTGCCATTTATGCAGTCGATGAATGGGCTGCGCAACCGGGATGGTCTAAACAGATGTCTGTCTTCTGTCCTCTCTGTCTCTAATTTAGTCAGTGCTTCACTGACTAATTGTCCCAAAGCTCCACCTCCCACACATCCATCTGTGTATCCCTGTTCCTTAGATGAACAAAGCGGAACTTCTTCACCCTCCATGACGTCCTCTCTCAAACTCAGATTCCTGACTGCGGGAGCTGGACTTCCACTGTATCCCCAGAGGCCACACCCATGCCCCTCCTCACCCTGACTCCTGCAGTCCCTTGTCTGCCTGTGTTTCTGTTGTTCAGCTTTGACTTCTTTCAAAACCTGTGTTCCCCTTGTTGAGTATTCAGTAGATGGCAGAACCACACAGAGAAGAGCTATTCTAAGTGACTTTAAAATACTGTAATCTGTGCATCTTGAATCACACACACACACACACAAAGGAACTGTTTTCATGTTTACAATAATCATGGTGGTGGTGGTAGTGTTGATATTGCTATTCTGAGACTGTGTGAGTGTATAGTTATCCCAATTTTGTCATTCTTAGAGTTCTTAGGGATTGGGATTCTTGGTGTGAGGTAGAAAGAAGATAGAAAGGTAGAAGAGGTTAGGTTAAAAGCTCTGTATTCCTGAATTGGAAAAGTCAGACTGAACTCATGTTGTATATTATTTTAACAATCAAACAAGCAAATAAGCATATTTATAGCTCTGTTTATGGAAAAGGACTAAAAGCACTGATCAATCCATTAGCCAAAAGCACCCAAAGCAGCAAGACCGTGGTCTTAAAATACGGAAAAGAAGCAGAGCTCTTTGGAGAAATAGCTAATTCTAAGTCTAGAGAAGGAAATGGGTAAAATAAACTTGGAGCCTCTTATATGGATAGCAAGGAAGCTGTCAAATACTACTATGACTATTGCCAAAAGAGTCTCCCACTGGTTGGTCAAAGATGGGACAATGTAAGCACCAATAAGGATGATAATTTCAATGAATTAAAACACATCAAGTGTTCGCATTGATGAGTTCATCATGATACTAGAAAAAAATAAACCTAATGGATTGCTCACCATTGGAAAATGCTTGCGTCCAGCTCGTAATTTTGAAAATGGGTGAAGTTTTAGAATCTCATATTTACCTCTTCCTATGCGAACTTTAGGATAATCAAACAGTAGTTGAAGTCAAATTTTATGTATAAAAATATTCTAGCTTAGAAGTAATAAAGAGTGATAGAATTAAAATACCCTGATTTTACAACCCCTAATGAATGAATGGATAGATAGGTCTTGAGCAGCCAGAGCTGCTGATGTGACAGCGATGAGAAACAACCAAATGCTATGTGTGTCATCATGGAAACACTACCATCAATGATGTGGTCAAGCCAACAAAGTCAACCCTGGAGCTGATCATGCTCTATGTGCAATAACCAATGAATAAATGATCTAGGACCGAGGTGCTTGTTACACTACACCACAGGCGTGTAATCAACAAAACCCAGACTGTGGGCAAATGACCTACTTTCTTCAACACATAAATTTCAAGGGGAAAAAAAGAGAGACAAATTAAAAGACATTTAAAATTTATATCAAATAATTGCCACATGTGGATCTTATTTGGATCCTGACACAAATTGTAAGAAAACAGTATTTATGAGACAGAAATCTGGTCACTGACTGGACATTTGATAACATAAGAAAGCATTATGATAATAGAAAATAAAATTTGAAAGAAAAAAAAATTAAAGTATTACAAAAAAAAAAGAAAGCATTAATTTTTTTAAATTATGAGTACATAATTTTAAAGAGTTCCTATTTTGGAGATACATATTGGAATACTTATGGATTAAATGATGTGATATCTGGGATTTGCTTCAAATTAATATGACAGCAGACTGGGGGTGTGACAGAAGAAACAGGATTGGTATGACTTGATTGGCACCAGGGGGTTCACTAAATTATTCTGTCTTATTTTGTATATGTTTAAAGTTTTCTATGGTGAAAAATTAAAAAAATAAAACAAATATGTTTGGGGTCTTATTGCACATCCCCTCACCACGCCTGCTCTGTAGTGTTGGCTCTGGATTCGCAGGGATGCTGTTTCTACTGTTTATTCATTAAACAAATATTTTTGAGCAGCCTTTGTCCACACCTCATAGGCAAGGGGGAAGGTGTTTGCCATCAGAAGTTTATAACCTGTCTGGAAGACCACCCACGTGTGCTCAAAATAGCTGTAAACCACAGAGCAAGGATGCCTTGGGGATTGAATGGGTTACACAGGTTGCAAGCTGTCTGAGACCTCGATCATGTCTCACACCCATGAGCCTGCCTCTCCATCATCCTTGCATTTTCTAGATGTGGAGGTTCTACTTGGAATTAGGGGGTAAACAACAACAACAACAACAACAACAACAACAACAAAAACTTGAGCCATTGCCCATTTGGACTGCGTTGCATATTCCTTGACTAATAGGCATTAAAGAATGACTGCAGGTTAATGCATGGCTCTGATAGAAAATTCTGAAATGCAGTGATAGTCACTTATTCGTTAGTGTGAACATTTTGATTTCATTCTTGTTGTTTCAAGAACGACTTATTAGTGCCTGTATATTTTATGATATGTGTTTAAAATCTAGTACATTGCCGATTTGGAAGATACTCTCCACATTTATTATCCATACATTTTTAGCTCCTAAAGTGCCTTATCTACATATGTGCATACATTTTACTTTGGGTTCTGAATTATTTTTATAAACACCATCTCCTCTGTCCAGTGTTTTTTCTAGGTACCTTTCCCAGACAGTCAACTCGATATTAATATTAGTGATTAGCTTGAGTGGTTTCTTGAGAGCTTGTTCTCACTTTTTCACCATGAAGTCATGTGTGAATCTAGTTTTAGTTAAAGTAATAAACATTTGTTACATGCTTGGAAAAACTTTCTGACTAGACATGAGCTCATCTAAATGTTCACTTTTCACATATGCTGGTGGAAAAGGATATGGATGGAGAGAGAATTATTTTTTATTTCCTTTATACATAGGAGTGTAAAGTAATTTTCCAAAAACTCATGATACTGTCCCATTTTCTCTTGCTTTCCAAAGCCATGATTATCTTAAAGTCTGAGCTAACACAGCTGTCTCTCATTACCTTCGGGGCACAAGCCTTGCTCCCCCTCCCCCGGTGCCCTCTGAACACTGAGAGCGCTTTCTTGGTTCAGAGGGAGCCCGTGCCGGGCCTGCCCACACTGAGCTCACGTCCTCCATCCATATAATTGGAAAATGCCGTAAAATCCAAATGAGGGGCTGATTTAACAGAGAGACTGGAGAATTGTGCCAGTTCGTCTACATTATTTTTTCTTTTCTGGAGATCAACCAGGGTTGCTGACCATTCCTAGAAGAATAACCTTTCATTATTCCATTAAGCTTTCTACTATTTACATCACTGAGGTTTTTTAGTTTTGCTCTGTTGTTATAATTGAAGAAGAATGTTCCAGCCTTATCCTGGTTGTGTTTGAGACAAGGCACTGTCCGATTGAGGGACTCTCCCACAGCAGCAGAAGAATGATCCCTCTCCTACGTTTCCATTCGGTAGAGGTGGCTACTACAGGATAGAGTGCACTGGGGGAGGGCAGGGAGGGCTGGTGGACATAGGTGACGTGGCCACTGTTTGTCACTCTTGAGTCTTTATCTATAAAGAGAAGGTAGGATTAGATTAGTGGTTTTTGAACTGGCCAGCCTTTAGGATTTCCTGGGGAATTCAATAATAGCAAAGCTGGGCCTCACTTCCAGAAATTCTGGTTAAGTCCTTTGGGGAAGGGTCCTGCTTCCTCTTCCTTTTCAAAGCTCCCAGATGATCCGAAGTGGGCTGAGGCCCATCTGGGAGCTGAGCACCTCCCAGTCACCTGGAGGGCACCTTCCAATCACGTGGAGGGCGTGGTAGGCACAGGTCCGTGGGTCCCACAGCAAACTTTCCTATCAAGTAAGTCAGGAATGGAGCTGGGCGTTTGCATTTTTAACAAGTTCCCAGGTGACCCTCTTGCTCCCCATGGGTCTGGAGACCTCTCTTTGTGAACCACCGAGTTGACCTGAGGTTCGTTCCTTGCCTGGCCTGCCTTCTGTGAGCAGT
>NW_006292687.1:6722420-6738422 GCF_000327345.1 Myotis davidii | reverse complement strand
TCTAGTATGCATATAAGTTCCCCGGTTAATCTCAGCGTCCCCCCCCCCAAGCCCCCACCTTCACCTTCCCTCAGAAACTTGTCAGTCTGTTCCATGGTTCTATGTCTCTGGATCTATTTTGTTCATCAGTTATTTTTTTTCTCTCCTCTCCTGCCAGGATGACAAGGATTTGGTGCATGAATTTGTGGTGGCTGAAGGTCTGACCTGTTTGATCAAGGTGGGAGCTGAGGCCGACCAGAACTATCAGAACTACATCCTGAGGGGTAAGTTCCCACGGGCCATGCAGCAGCAAAGTGAGAGCATGTTTTGGAGAGTGGGGTCGGTGGGAGGGAGGAGGGGTCCTCCAGGAAGTTCAACACCCAGAACTTTTTAAAAGGCTTGGATTAGGAGTAAGATGATGAAACCACCTGGTGGCAAAAGATGAAACCTTCATCAAGTCTCATCAATTTTTAGGAATTAGTGACTGAGCTAATTTTACTGACTTTCATATGAAGTTTTTTCTGGCTATTAAGAAAAAAGGATATATGAGCTAGGTTCTTTATAATCTCTTTTATGGTGAAGAAGGGGACATACTAAGTGGGCTTGGGCAAAGTCTGCATTTCTGCAGAAAGCCACCCAAATCCAAAGAGGCCCATTTATTTCCTGGGAAAAGTATTTTCTCCAACTTGAGTGACCACCAGAGCATGTGTCAGAGTGCACATTCCTCGCCGGGCAGGTCCTTCTGCTCCTGACTCGGTATGTCTGGGGTGCACCCAGGAATTTGCATTATAAGGATTGATTCTGATATCTACCTCCATGATTTCATTTTTATAAAGCAATGCACATGTGGAGTTGGGAGTGCTGATTATTGTTCCAGCTCATAAAGTTAATGCTCTTTTCATAGTTACAGGGTTTTTTTTGATGCACCTTCATATAAATCCCAATTTTATTTGATCCTATAAGAAAACCTGTGAATGTTTTAAGGTAGGAATCACTAGGTTAGGCCATATGAAATCACTGTTATCAATAGTTTTGACCTATAATAAGAGAAACTTAACATAGTTTAATATTATCTTAATTTCGCAGCTGAAAAATTTGAGACGCAAGGAGCTAATAAAATCAGTCTCTCTGGTGTGTGTTCACACTGGGGTCGTGCTCAGGCACAGAGGCACAGCAAGATCAATGCAGGCTTGGCTCCTCTTCTGCACATGTGTCCCTCTTCTGTGATATAAGGAAAAACCCTCTGTTCCTTTCCCCCGGATGAAGGAAAAATACATGAAACGGGTGATTTAATATCGAGTGTCCATGGTTAGTAGGAGACAGGCAAAATGGAGCTGTCCGCCACAGTTCCAGTTGTGTTTTACCCTGAGACGTGTCCTGATGTTCTGTGCCGATACCCAGCACACTGAATGAACCCTGAGTCCTCCCTTTTCCCTAATCCTGGAGAACCACTGTCACAAAAGGCAAAAGCAAAAGAGAAAACCTAGGGCTCATTACAAAAAAAATTAAGGACACGTTTTCAAGTCAGTGTGAGTGGTTCCCATTCCTTTGATAAATGCCAAATGTGTGTGTGTGGGAGAGCCCCGCAGCTTCTGGCTTTTCTAGTTCATGGTGTTTGTGAGACGAAGGAGTTGTCTCATTTTGTTGAACTTCTGTTTTTTCCTGGGTGTGTAATGGATCCTCATGACAAGTTGTCAGTAGACAGGCTCTATTGGTGAGCTGAAGGATTTCTGTCCTCAATATAATTAAAACATTTATGTGGAAACTTTTGTGGGATATGTAGACAAATTAACCAGAACATTGTCCTGCACTGTTGCCTTCCAATGCAGCTGTCTTTCTGTGTCTGAGGAGACGGTGCAAGCCTCGATTCTCACCCTCCTGTCCCATTCACACTGGTCCAACACCTCAAATAGTGGAAGGCACCGAAATCCGGGTGGAGGAAGTTCTTCTAGTTTATTTTGCAGGTCACCTATAAATATGGATGTTCATAAGCTGAAACACATGGAAGGAAATATACCTAACATGGCCTAATTCTGAATAGTGAGTCCAAATTGACAAATTTTTATGTTTAAAGTATGCATCATTTTAACTCTAAAAAAGAAGGCTTCTCTAGCCAATGCTTGTTTGAACATATGCATGCACACACCTCTATAGAACTAATATTAAAACCATCTATGTGCTGCTCGTCATTCTTCTAACCTTATCTAGGACTGTATATGTGCATTTTTAGTGAGTCATCATCAGTGTAAACAGCTACAT
This sequence comes from Myotis davidii, assembly GCF_000327345.1. Taxonomy (NCBI): domain Eukaryota; kingdom Metazoa; phylum Chordata; class Mammalia; order Chiroptera; family Vespertilionidae; genus Myotis; species Myotis davidii. The sequence continues at coordinate 6,736,184 of NW_006292687.1, read as the reverse complement.
TCAAGGCTGGGGATACGGGCAGGGCTCTGCCAGCTGTAGTCAGCCTCCTTTTATCAGGAAGGTAAAATCTTGTCAGAAGCCCCCTGCAGACATCCCAGGGATTAGAACTGGGTCACATGACCATTATAGCTGCAAGGGAGGCTGACAGAGTGCGTATAGTAAATCTTCACTTAACGTGTCTATAGTTTCTTGGAACTGTTGTCAAACCAATGAAACAAAACCTGTTTGACCATAGGTAATTGATATAAACAAGAGTAAAGTTCCTATGGCATCTCATGAGCGTTATAACAAAATGATGCTGAATGAAACAGTGTTACGGACATGCTGTGTTTGATTTCCTGGACTCTAAGGGGTGGCAGCAAGAGAGAAAGGCATGGCTTTGGACCTGAGGGTTACCAGTGCCTGCCATGTAGAGGGAATTAGGAAGAAACAACTCATCCAGGCTGAGAAAGCCTGCTGGAGAACAGCCACGCGGTGGCCCGGTTGGAGGGAGGGAGGGCCTCCCTGCTGCCGAGGGAATGTTCAGTTGTTTAAGGGGCAGAATAAGCTTAATGGCTACACAAGACCCCAAACCGTGTGTTGTGTGAATTGTTCTTTGTGGCAATGAAAGATGGCATTGACGTAGAGAACCTCTGTCAGGCTCTCTACCTTAGGGAGTGCTTATCATTAAGCTCATGGTGGTTTATGACTTGGCAGTGTTCTGATCTGTACCAGAGGCAATTACAAATGTTTAAGAATCAGAAGGTCCGAGCACAACCAGGGAGAGCCCTGTCAACTGCCTGCTGCTCTCTGGCCGGCAGAAAGTGCCACCGAGGTAAGACCCTCACTGCAGACAGCTCTTCCGCATGTGGGTCGATGCTCCACGTTTCCATTGCCAGCACCTGGGTCTGGCCTTTAGACGTGGCTTTCCCAGGACCGTCCATGTATTGGAGGCAGAAGGTTCCCATGTGTTACCTGGGACACGAGCAGGTGCATCACACCCCTTCAGGTGACGACAAGGTGTCTGTTCCCAGGTGGGGAGGTGCGTTTGTATGGCTGCCTCACTTCAGCTAAGTCTTGGAAGACTCGGGGTAACCAGGGCGCTGTGCAAACCTCAGCACATTTTGAAGTATTTGACTGAAACGCGTGCCAGGAAAGTACCTTCTGAGAGCTGTAAATGACAGATTTGGGGGTGTGACTTTGGTGTTTTTATACAAGGAAACTATCACTTTTCCTAGGCCACATGTTGAGTCACCCCTTCCTGACTTTGAACAACTTCTCATGGAGGCTTTTTTGGGCTGTGATCAGTGGCTGGCGGCCAGGAGACATTTGTGATCAAGGATGACCTTTATATCACCTCTTTATTTGTCCAACCATTTTTAACTATATCACCCTAGATGCAGATCAACAGAGAGAAACTAGAGTCTCAGTTTTGTAATTCACAGTCCTGAGGAGAACTCCGCATGCTACCTGGGGTCACACGGAGTCCTGGGTTGGGGGAGTCCTCAGGGGGCAGCACCTTTGTTGTGGTTTCCATGGGGAGGCGGAGGAAGCAGGTGTAGGAGTGGCCAGTGTGAAGGATTTCCATGTGAGAGCCCACAGGGCAGGTGGTTGGGGGTGTGGACTTGAGCTGCTGGGCAAGGGGAACTGACTGACGTGAGCCTGGTCAAGATGGCATTCCAGAACCCTTATAGGACAGCCTGGCCGCTGTGGCTCAGTTGGTTGGAGTGTCCTCCTTTATACCAAAAGGTGGTGGGTTCTATTCACAGTCAGGGCACGTACCTAGGTTGTGGGTTTGATCCCCTGTTGGGGCGTGTGTGAGAGGCAACCAATTGATGTTCCTCCCTCCCTCCCTCCCTCTTTCCCTCTGTCCCTTTCTCTAAGATCAATGGAAAAACAAAAAACACATATAGAAACACACGATGAGGTGGTTGATTGTCCAGCGCCGTGGGGGAGTTCCTTCATGGAGTACCTTAGGAGCTCCGCTTGGTGTGACCATGTGCAAGTCCCCGGATCCAAGGGAAACAAGCGCATTTGGAGAACCCACTGCTTTCCACATCTGCTTTTAGAACTCGTTTAATTTATCTTTATTTTTGCACTCGGCCCTCTGTCAGCTCCCCTCGTAAGGCCCAGGAATCTGTTGCTTTTAGTAGAGGATGCATCTGCTGAGAAGTAAAGATAGGTTTTGAGTTACGGTGTAGCCAAGTGCTCTCCAAAAAATGTGAGCCGGCTGCTGGGAATAGGTCTTAAATGTACAACATGAAGAAATAATATTTATCTGGCTTATTATTCTTGGATGGTTATAGCTAATGATCTAAAGGTTGTTGTTTTTTTTCGATAGCCAGTATTTAATATAAATCTGTGGAATTTGTACCTCACAATTATTCTTATTGCAGTAAGACCTAGTGTGGTATCTTCTTGGGAACTTAAACTTTCCACACACATGCTGGGCCTTCAGCTGTGGGCTATGCTGGCCCTGGGCTGTGACAGTGCAACTGAGACACAGCCCTGCCCGAGAGAAGCTCCTGGGAGGGGCTGGGCATGGCCGTTCTGTGTGTTTTATGGCATTTGTCTTCTGTTTAGGAACTGCACATAGGTGGTATGCTTTGGGGAAGAAGAGAGAAGCAGACACAGAGAATTAGTCTGACCAGCCACCTTTCCTGGCTGCACCTGAAGGGAAGCTGCCTCTTAAGGGCTAGGTTTTCATGGAGAAAGTTGATTTGATCCTAAAGCAAATAATTTGTGAATCATAAAACACACCTTAGTCATTACAGAGCCGGATAAGGTCTTAGAACTCCTTTAGCTTGACCCTCTCATTTTAGGAGAAAATGTTAGCTATTTGACTTGTCCCCATAATATGTTTTTAAAAATATTTTAATGGTTGCCAATATTAAAAATGGGTTATTTAATCCAGATTTTAGACTTTTTCCCCCCAAAAACTACAACCTGAGAAATTCAGAGCTTTGCCAACTATCACTTAACTATATTTCACTACAGGAAAATAATTGCCTTGCATGTTAAGGGATCTCTTAATGAGGATCAGGACTTCGGGACAGATGGTTTCTGTTGGCATCGATGTCACAAGGAACAGAAATATTACAGACCACATAGGAAGAGATTTTATGATGTTAGAAGGCAGTGGTACAAAATGATCAAATGCTAATTAAATCAACGTCCTCCATCTCAGAAAAACTGAAGCGCGCGTGTTGGCATTTCAGAGCAACAGAGGAGAGCGAGGTTGGGTTCAGACTCTACACGGTGGTTAGGGAGGGGTTCAAACTAGTCCCAAGGTGAGGACTTGGGAGCATAAGGGGGAGCTGCTTACTTCCTGAACTGAGGCCAGATGCTTAGCACCGTGTGGTCCATGGAATGGCCTGGCCTGACTCCTGCATCCCTGACTCTGATCCTGGGACACCTGGCCTGACTCCTGTACCCCGACTCTGGTCCTGGGGCACACCTGGCCTGACCCCCGTACCCATGACTCTGGTCCTGGGGCGCACCTGGCCTGACCCCCGCATCCCTGACTCTGGTCCTGGGGTGCACCTGGCCTGACCCCCGCACCCCTGACTCTGGTCCTGGGGTACACCTGGCCTGGCTCCCACTCCCCTGACTCTGGTCCTGGGGCACACCTGGCCTGGCTCCTGCACCCCTGACTCTGGTCCTGGGGCACACCTGGCCTGACCCCCGTACCCATGACTCTGGTCCTGGGGCGCACCTGGCCTGACCCCCGCATCCCTGACTCTGGTCCTGGGGCACACCTGGCCTGACCCCCGCACCCCTGACTCTGGTCCTGGGGCACACCTGGCCTGACCCCCGCACCCCTGACTCTGGTCCTGGGGTACACCTGGCCTGACCCCCGCACCCCTGACTCTGGTCCTGGGGTACACCTGGCCTGGCTCCCACTCCCCTGACTCTGGTCCTGGGGCACACCTGCTGGCCTGGAGGAACATGCCTCTCGTCTGCCTCTTGCTGCGAGCTTTCTGTGCTTCGTCAGGATGTCAGGGATCAATTATGGCAGCCGCATGGCCCAGCTTTGATGTGGATGACACAGCTGCACAAATGCCCTGGGGGACTCTGCCACCAGCCCCTGGGGGTTGAGGCCAGGGTGGAGGATGAGGCCCTTCCTCCCTTGATGTCTCCCTTAGTTGAGTCGCTGTGATAGGAGGAATTGAGTCGCTGTGATAGGAGGAATCATGTCAACTGGCACAAATTGGCAGCCCGTGGGACCAGTGAACCTGAAGGGATTTTGTTTGCCAATCTATGTTAAATTTTAAATAGTCATGAACATTTAAAATTGGGAGATTTGATATAAAAATATGGATTTCTGGCTTCTTGTGAAAAACTGAACACTTGCGCCAACACAGGGTCCTCATTGCTGTGTGGCCACAAGTAGCTGGAGTTGGAAGAAGCTGCCCCTTGACTTGGGACGCTGGGCTGTGTTTACCACAGTCCCCACCGCTCCCTTTTGTACAACTCCTGGGCTGCTCCACTGATTTTGTGGCCTCTGCGCCTCATAGGCATATAAGTCTGAGTCCTCTGACTAACGACCTCGCACTCTGTGAGATGAGAATAACAGTTATCTAAAGCAGAAAAGCCTGGCTTCGTCAGAGCTGGGCAGCGGTTGTCGTTGCTACTTCGTGCACTTGGCTCTCCGGTCCAACACGAATGTTTTCTTTCTCCCTCGCACCCTTCGCCCCGGCCTTGCTCAATACGTGCACAGCTCAGCACTGTCTTCCGCCTCTCCCCCTCCAGCCCTTCTGTGGTTATCTAAGGATGGACATCCTGCCACTACACGGACAGCGGTGTCCTATCGTGGGAATGGAGGCAGAGCGTAGGCAGAGCCACCGACAGGCGAGAGCTGTTTGACAAGATCCCCGCTGGAAACTTGCTGCATTGGTTGAACTTGCTGTGAGGACAGCCAGGCTTTCATCTCAGTCCTAAATCCCGAGCCTCTGAACCCAACCCAGGCCTGAACATTCCTTATAGTCTTTGTGATTCCTGATGACTGGGGCACACTTATTCCTGCCAATGAACTTTATAGTCATTCTTATAAAGCGGTCTGTAACTTTGGTCGTCACTGAGTTCAATTTGTCAACTGCTTTGGGAAGAATTGACAACTTTTTTTGGAAATTCCAAATGATTGCTTGCATGCACGTCCATGTCCCAAGACAAATCCTTTTCAAGGACATATTCTCCATCTAACTCTTGGGTGTGGTGTCTATTTCATATTCTTGCGTTAAAGAATTTTATGCATATCTCCCCATGGTGTTTGCTTACTTATTTATTTTTGTTTATTCATTTTTTAACTGGACCCGATATTTACCACACGATAGAGTAAGAGGATTCTCTGGGGACCTTCTCCTGTTTATTTTGTAAACTTGGTTGGGGAATGTCAGCTCCTACGAAGGGCCTTTCTCGCCCTCCGTGGGTGTGTTTTGCTTCCATCAGGGAACACTACGAGTCTGGGGGCCTGGATTCTTCGGTGTGGCGACCACTTAGCGAACACAATGAGTTTCGTATGCGACCTCTCCTCTGTGTTTCCAGATTTGAAACTCTTCCTGTGAGCACTTGCCTGGTAGCATGCCTGCTGGAGATTGGCCTGCTGGTTGCGGGCCTTCACCAGCTGTGGCTTGTGGGCTGGGGAGGCCTGAGAAGCTGGGCCACTCAGGGGGGAGGGGGGCTTGGTCTTCACTGTTTGTTTGTTTTTGTTAGCCCCCTATTTGTCAAAACCTCTGCTTTTGGCATCTAATGTTCTCAGTGCCCAGTGTTCTGACCTCAGCCTGACCTTTTTTCTCACCCACTTGGCACACTATCAGGGATGGGGCCACCAGGTTGAACCAGCCACAAACCAAGGCCAGGAAAGCCACAGTCCGCCCGTTTGGTGAAGGAGGCTGAGTCGCTCTTTCTGGTGCTGCTGATGCGTGGTGACAGAAAGGATACCTGCCAGAGTCCCATCTGTGGCCCTCTTGCCACCCTCTCCATCCCCACCGTGCATCAGGCCAACACCCCTCTTTATTTTACAGAGAGTAAAGGGAGGGAGGAAGTGGGGGGCAGAGAGAGAGAGAGAGAGAGAGAGAGAGAGAGAGAGAGAGAGAGAGAGATCTGACATCTGAGAGACACATCTATTGGTTGCCTCCCACATGCCACCCCCTACCAGGGCCAGGGATTGAGCCTGCAACCCAGGTATGTGCCCTTGACTGGGAATAAACTTGAGACCCTTTGGTCCGTGGGCTGACATTCTAACCACTAAACTGAACTGACCAGGGTGGGCCTGCATCCCTCCTAAAAAACTGGGTCAGAGAGTAGCTGAGAGCTGCACCCATGCCCTTCACCTTCTAGCCCTTCTGCTGGCAGAGCTCACGTCTCCCCTTGGCTGCCCAGGCCTTCGGATATTGTGAGCTTGCCGGACTCTAATTACTTTCTGCAGCACTGCATTTCCCGTAGAGGGAGTTGTAGCCCTACTGTAGATGGGCCCCTCGAAGTCAGTGCTGTGTGGCGGGCCACCCCAGTCTCCTTCCTAGACTGATTAGATGCTTCTTTAGATCTCACCTTGCATTCTAAGTCACATTCAGGCCAATTTGCAGCCCCCCCACCCCCACTCACCCCTAACAGGCCCTGTAATTTTGTGCAGTCCTGCCTCTGAGCACTTCAACTTAAGAGACATTCTTGTCACAGTCACAGTCTCAGCCAAAGTGGTTTCTCCGGAACTCTCATCTCCACCAGAGGCCTTCGTCTTCTTCCTTTTATGAGAAAAGAAGGAAGAAAGGAAAACAGTTGTTTGACCATTCCTATGTGTGGAATTTTCCACAGCCGAATCTCTCTGCCGTGTGTTCATCAGGAATTTTCCTACTTTGTTCATATGGAAGATGTGCCTCTCACTCCATCCTTCTCTCCCTCCTCGGTAGACTTTCCTAGAGGACCAGCAGGAAAGGTGTACCTTCAATCCTAGTCATTACCTCCATAGCTGTAACCATCTCTGTCATGGTCCTCTTTCATAGGACTTCTACTTACAAATCCACATTTATGGTAAAACAGAACATCTTAGCAAATTTTAAACCTAACTCCAAACATGGATTAAGACTATTTTCTTGGCTGGGGTTCGCTGGAGAACTGTCAGTTGCTGTGTCCATAGACCACTGCATTTTGGAGTTCTGAGGGCTCTTGGTAACCTGGGCCAGCCTTCCTGCAGGGTGCCACCCTTTCCCGGACAATGTGGCTTCTCCTGCCATCGAGGTGCACGAGACCCCAGTTCCGGTCACTCTGCAGTGTCCCATACCTGTGGAGCCAGCCAGGTCCTAGGTATCCTGCGGCCCCATGTCCAAACCTCAACACAGCATCTTTACACACCATTCAGCGCCCCCGCAGCACTGCGTTCATCCTCTCTGTGAAGAGCACAGTCCTCCATACAGTTAAGTGAGCTGCCCAGGGCCTCTTAGACCCCTTTCTCTCTCTCACTCTCTGTAATCATCCACCACTGAGTTTGAAGTTCTCTACCCCTCATTCTTTTTTTAAAATATGTTTTTATTGATGTTTAGAGAGAGAGGAAGGGAGAGGGGTAGAGAGATACAAACATTGATGAGATGAGAAAGAAGCATCACTGATTGGCTGCCTCCTGCATGCCCCTACTGGGGATGGAGCCTGCAACCAGGGCATGTGCCCTGACCGGGAATTAAACCGGTGACCTTTTGGTTCCTGGGTCAACACTCAGCTGCTGAGCCACACTAGCCAGGTGCTGCCTCTCACTCTTCACTCCCCTTTCAAGTCTGTACATCTCTTTTCATTTCCAGTTACAGTGTCTGAGTTCAGACCATCACTTTTTCCTTCCTAATTTTCTCTGTGAGCTCATTAGTTTCCCTGATTTCATTTCTGCTTTCCTTTGGTCCATTTTATACCTCGTTGCCTGGGTTGACTCTCTAGATCTGTCTCCTCAGTCCCTGGTGGAGATCCCTCAGTGGCTCTTCTCATCCTCAGGAAGAAATCCTGGTCCTTCCATATGGGCAGAATGTCCATGTGGCTAGATATCGTCCAGTCCACTTCAGCCTTCTCTCTGACCTCAGTATTGCCTTCGAGGCCCTTTCTCACCTGGTTCACACTTTACCCTCTGCTTCCCGCATGTGCTCAGGATGGGGCTCAGATGCCAGATTCTCCAGACCTTGCTCTGACCCCCAATATTTAGGCCCTCTGTGCAAATCATGGTATTGACACTTATCTCACTGATAATAAATATTTGTTGCAAATACACTATGGGCCAGAGACCCTAAGTTAATTCCCTCTACCATAGTTGGCTGCCTGCATGTCAGTTTTCATGCTTAATGCCAGGCACGTTTTAGGAGCTCAGTGGACACTGGCTGAGGAGAGAAGAGATGAGTGATAGAATGTCTTCGGGGAAGAGCAATCATGATCCCGAGGAAGCTGCAGGTTTACACTGAGAATCAGAGGGAGCCTGGATTTGCTAACCTGAAGCTTTAGCTCACCACATTGGTTTGTGTCTGAGGCACTGGAGCACATGTTGATTTGTTTTTGGTACTTAGAAAAAAATGCTAAATTATTGAATTTTCTTTTTGATAATTCTGCTAGATGGTGTGTATCTTGATTTCAACTGTCATGCCTTCTGAAGATAAAATCCATGCAAAATAGATTATACTGTATAACCCCTTTTGTATCTTAAGGAGTTCTCTACCTGCCTCTGAAACAGATGGATTGTGAATTCCATGGTGGCAGGAATATCATTGTCATAACCCTTGTGGTCCCAGCTCCAGTCTGATCCTGATGCCACATAGACATTTAACAGCTACTTAATTTAAAAACTTAAATGAGTGAATGAGTGGGAGGGTGTGCCTAGAGCCATGTGACGGAGTTCTGTCTTGGTCTTAGCGCTTTGTGAGTGATTGTGGGTAAGTGCACACTTTATACTGGGAACCGGGTATGCATGGCCAGAAGGTACAGAATGGGGAGACAGCAGTGATATGATAAAGGTTGACGTGTAATTGGGAGTGTTTTCATTTGATTTGGTTTTCAGCATCCTCATGAGCTCCTTTTGGTGTATAATTGCCTCCTTTCCTCTGCTTCTCCTTTCCTCTGCTCCTCAAAATTGGACTCCCCCAAAGCCACTCCTGTGCTAGGTTGACCCGACATGTCTGGAGCCTGTTCCCGCAAGCAGAACAGTGCCTCACGGCCCCCACTACACACACTCGTCTCTGACCCTGAAACACTACGAGGGCATCCTAATCATCCCAGAATTAGAGCTCTAGTTGGACCCGCCCAGATCACCCTGTCCTTGGGCCTTGGCTTGAGCCTGCCAGGGTGTAAGTGGGGGATAAGTTTAGATGTAGGGAGATATGTAGGGTTGTTTTTGGAGGAAGGGGCAAACTTGTTGTGTTTAAAGGCAGATTAGGAGCAATGAGCAGGAGTTATAGAAAAGTGGTTTTTGACTGAAGACAAGCTGCTAGAACAGGGTTGGAAAATTAGTTGATTTCCTTTGCCAACGTAAACTGATCAGTGGCGACTTTCTGGAGCGCTCTGCTGAGGATTCTGAAGCCACATCCAGCATCAGCAGAAAAGAGTGCCATGGCTGATCTGCGATGTCTGTCAGCGGCCTGAGGGGTGGGGGGTGAGCGCAGGAGTACTATATATGGCGTTTGCTTATTGTGGGGAATACTGGGCATTTTCAGAATGCTTGTTGAGTTGATTTAAGACAGGTATGTGGCAATTAGTATTCCATCCACAGTATTCTTTGCACTGGGAATGCTTCAGCAGGGACCAGATGACCTGTTAGGGCTGCGAGACTTGGGGTGGGGTATGACAGGATGACCTCTTAGACCTCTTGCAGGCCTAAGATTCTGTGTCTCTGAGTAAAATAGAAAAGGCAGAGGGATGAAAGCAGAACTTTTTGGCTCCCCTTCTCTATATTCTGTCTTAGTTGCTGTAGGGTCCCAGGCTATCACCAAGTATACATTGTCCTGTTTTAGTGACAAAAAGGCCGTTTGGTTACATGACATTGAGCCCAGCCAAGTCATGGAAAAGGAAGGTGAGCTGCCCGTAGTCATTAAGGGGCTGCTCTTCATGCTGACCTGCAGAATTGTGAAGGCTTAGCAGGGTGAGTATTGGCGTATATCTAGGAATTCATATGTACATGTTGAGGTCCAAAGGTAGGGGTAGGTTTGCTGCTTCTCCAGAGCTTGAGAACTGAGAGCCAGAGGTTCACAGAAACCTCAAGGGGTTGGGCTCATTGGTCAAAGCAAGACGGGGCTGGAGAAGCAAGCTGATAGTCGCGAGGAAAGGCCCTCACACAGGGCTGCCTCACTTGGCTGCCTTCCTGACTTCCCTGCTATCTACCCACACTACCAACTTGGTCCAAATGTTTTCTTTTCCCTGTATACACCTTACTGCCCCACATCCTTCTTTCTAGATCTTCTTTCTGTCTTTTCCAGCTCTTCCAGGTCTTAATTGGAGGGTTACATAAAGATTAACCTCCCTCAGATTTGAGATTTCACTGCTTTTTGTCAGCTGTGGCCCCAGTGTCTCTGTGGTTGGAGCCCTCAGTTAGTAAAGATGAGCCGACTATTTCATTCACTCATCAGTGAGTGTGACTTGAGGGAGTCAGTCACTTTCGAGTAATGGAGAACAGCACAAACTAAATAATTACAAGTTATGCTATTAAGTTCAAGAAGAAGGTGCTAAGAGGAGGGAGCTTAGACTATACCACATGCATACTGTGGTAGGCAGGATCTAAGATGGCCCAAAAGATTTCTGCCCCCTGCTCTACACCCCGTGTAATCTTCTCCCCTTGCGTGTGGGTGGGACCTCTGATCGTGGTGGACTTGTGAACATCATGGGATCATGATTAGGTCACATTATGTGGCAAAGGTGAAAGGATTTTGCAGATGTAATTAAGGTCCCAAATCAGTTGAGTTTGAGTCAGTTAAAGGGGAGATTATCCTGTGTGGGGCAGGCTAAAACAGGGGGGCCCTTAAAAGGGAGTCTAGAAGTCAGAGACACACTCTCTTCTGCTGACCTTGAAGAAGCAAGTTGCCATGATTTCTACAGCTGCAAGGAAACGAATGCTGCCAACAACCACATCAGCTTGGAAGGGGACCCCAAGCCTCAGAAGGGACCACAGCCCCAGCTGACACCTTGATTGCAGCCTTGTGAGACCCTGAGCAGAGGACGCAGCTGAGCTGTGCCTGGACGCCTGCCCCATGGAAATTGTGAGATAATGTGTGTTGTTTTAAGCTGCTAAATAATTTGTTATGCAGCAATAGAAAACAAATGCAGTTACATACAAAAATGGTAATACAGCACCATCTGGACATGCTAACAATGGTACAAAACACCGTGGGGCCTCAGTAGGGGCAGAGGTCTTTGTGAAAGGGGTTTAGGGGGAGGTTTCACAAAGGCAGCACCTTCTTAGTTTCTTCCTGGGCTTCTTAGGCAACCACATGCCATCCATCCAAACTGAATTCCCCTGCACGTCCCTGCTGCTTCTTGTGTGAGCCTCTCACATGGCCTGCTTAAACCCTTCACTCCGGTGGGGGTACTCATTTGGGTCTCCCAACAACAACAACTACAACAACAGCAACGGTGGTGACATCCATGCACAGGCCACTGAAGGGCTCTCTCCTGCACACAGTGAGTAACTAAAGGAGAAGGTGATTCAGAAGAAAATTCAGCATTTCCAGTATGCTGGTGTCATGAGAGAACATAAAGACTGGGCTGGGCTTTAGGAAAAGAGGGGAGGTTGGTAAGCAGTCAGTCATCGTGGGTGATCTTGCCCGTGAGCTAGCGCTGGGTACCTGGGCCCAAGGGCTCTGGGGCAAGTTTTGCTCCTCTTCAGAGGTGCTTTTGTTCATCTGTCTTTGCATCCCCATCCTCCAGTCCTTCACGTGGTCATGCATCCAGCACGTGCCCAACGCTGAGAACTGCCGTGGGAGGGGAGGGCTCCGGCCGAGGCCCCTCACCACAAGGAACTTGGCAGTGGCCTTAGGATAGGAGCCATTGAGTAAAAATGGATATTCAGAAAAACACTGTATTAAGTTAGGTTTTGGATGAAAATCCTGACAGCCTGCTCCGCCCCGGCTCCCCTCTCAACTTTGCTTGCATCAGCATTGTTTCCAAAGGTGGTTGATAGAATTTAAGTAGTTCAATCCTATATCATCCATTTCAAAAGACATGGGGAACTTTTTTAGTTATTCTTTTCTCCATCATTCAAGATGTTTGCTTTTCATAATTCAGCTTTCTTTTCCTTTCTTTTTCTTTTAAATAGAATCAGCTTAAGTATCATGTTTCATGGGAATTTCATAAAATATGAAATGTGGTACTTGAATCAACGGTTCATTCTCATGTTGGCAAAACACAGCACAAAGGGTCCTAGGCATTATCAGGCTTGAAAAGAAAGGAAATATGTAATTTTATGGTTTTGTTTCAGAATTCCATGAGGATTACAAAATCCCTCTTACGTCAGTTGAAGTCCAAATGGGAAAGGGACTTGGCACCGTGAAGGGCTGGCCCTTGGGTAAATTATACTTGAGATGGTAGTGACCTTCCAGGACTGTTGAGGAGCACCGTCAGCTCCTTACCTGGTTGGACAAGCAGATATTCCATGGAGGCCACAGCTGGGTGCTGTGGCACTGGGCAAGGAGACAGTGCCTACTGGCTGCTCTTCCGTCCCTGGTAGAGAGTTCCTGGGAGCATTTTCCAGCCTAAGACCCTCTGACTGTTCCCCTGGGAGCTGTGCCTGGTTAGTGTCTGAGCGAGGTGTGCTGTTGTCCTCTTTAAGCCGAAGGGGACAGGTATATTATCATCTGTTCTAACTTCGACTTTCTGACTGGTCTTGCCCTGAGAAATAAGTGTACTTCCCTCGTAAGAAAGCATTTACTGAAAAGGCACTGCAAGTACCCTGTGACTGCTCCCTGAGCTACCCGATCTTGAGAGGTGGTAGCAGTGGGCCTGGTCTTATAACCTAATGGGCTCCTTGAACAAAATGATCAGAGCTTCTCTCTCCACTTTGTCTTTGCAGGCTTGCTGGGTGTAGGCCACTGTAGGGGGCGTGGTTTGGGGCTGTTTTTCCTATGGGGTTGACAGGAAAGGTGGTCAGCACACAGGAGCTTCCCAAGCCCGCTCTCTGTCACCTTCTGGATCTCCTGTCATTGAGTGCAGTGGTGTCTCCTGACAGTTACTGTCAAGAGCACCGTTTGGTCCTGGCACATAGACCAGCCAAGGGCCTGCTTACTGTCTTGGCATCTGGCAGTGGGACTGAGAAGACACCTCTATGTCACCTCCACACTTGCTCTGTGCTGGGGTGTTCATGAAGCTGAGCTAAGTGGATGTGTCTGAATCCGCTGGGAGGGGAGGGCTCCACCTCGTTCCTTTATGCATGCTGACCCTTCTGCCTCCTCCTCCGTGGCTTCCTGTAGGGTTTCACTCTACCATTTGTGTTACCCTTCCCATGAGGCCTCAGGGGTACGGCCTTCCCACCTCATAGAACATTTGTAACCTTTTGTCCCCCTGTCCTCCCTGACTAGATTGAGACCTCCTTAATGATCAGACACCCTTTCTAATTTGCACCTGTTCCACTCTGAGCGGGACCCTCATGCAGTGCCTTGTGCTTGCTAGGCCCTTGAATAAAGGAATCTACCAGTAACTGCGGTCCAGAGGATGTAAGGGGGACAACAAATCCAGGCAACATGGATAAGGCAGAGAAGTCTTAGAGTGAAAAGCTGGAAAAACAGGAGAAAAGACCCACAAGAGGGCCATGACCATAGCCAAAGCCATGTCCACATGTGGGCA
>NW_006292687.1:6710286-6722247 GCF_000327345.1 Myotis davidii | reverse complement strand
GGGGAGCCCTGTGTTTCTTAGAATGGAGTCTGTTTCTCCTTGAGCAAAGGGCACTGTACTGAGAGAGCCAAGGGCAGTGCAGATGTGCTGGCTCCCTCCCCTCCAGGATACAAGCTCCTTCGCCTCATACCTGCACTGGCGTCTCCTGGCTCTCTGGCTTCCTCTCTGAGCCTCCCGTTGTGTAGGGCATTCGCCCCTGTGGTCCTCTGGGGGCTGGGTGATCTCATTTGCTCAGTGTTTATTCAAAGTCAGTGTGCTATTCCTTTGGCTTTCTTTGTTAACTAGACTTCTTACAGTAGTAACAAGAGAACATGGCTGTTTTGTCAGATTATGCCTCGGAGGCGTTGTGTGCTGAGAAAAAGTTGACTTCATCACCCAGTTTCTGTTCTTTAGAAAGCTGGTTTTGTGTACATGACATCACCTGTTTCCACACCCGCTCCTGTGCCAGTGTGCCACGCCAAATCACCATCCACCTAGCTTCTCACACACTCACTAGCCTGCTGACAGATTGGTGTCAGCCGGACAGAGTGCTGCACATTGCAGCGAACTCCTTCTACTCTCGGGGGGATTCCAGCTCAGGCACATGTCACTATCACTTGCTATAAGGAGCATGTCTGGAGACAGATTGCTTACTTGGAGTTTTAGAAATAGATGTAGCTGTCGGTGATACTCAGGCTGGGTTTGGATGTTGCTTCTCTGGACACAGCTGAACACCAGAATGTTTAGCTCTGAAAACCCTATTGCTCGGAAGCCCCTGTGGTTGTCCTGGAAGTGGGCTGTGTTTAAGGACAATGGGGTTAAATTCAGATTCCTTATCAGCCATATAGAATCTGACGTGTGGTGTATCAGCTGCTTTTGCTTAGCTGACTACTAGTCCTACAGTGAGGCAGAGGCCAGGCCGTTTCTGTTATGTTCCTGGTGAGGATTCGGGAGCCGTCCACTCCAGCCATTCTATGTTTTCAGTGGGAGAGCACCTTCACTGAGTACGTGCGTCTTGCTTTCTGCTTTTTCTTTTCAACAGGAGACACTAAAGAGATCTGGTGTGGGGGGAATATTTTCATATCATATGTATTTTAAATTCGTGAAGAGACTATGGCTAAGGCTGAAAAGCCCGAGTAACTTGGAGTGGAAGGCCATGGTCTCACAGTGGAATCAGATCTCTGACAGGGTTCCCCGCTGGGCTCTGTAGCAGCAGATGCTTTGAGGATTTGCTGGATTCCAGGAGCGGGTGTCGCTTGCTTTTGACCTTGAGAACCTCTGCTTCTTGAGAGACACTGGCCTCTGTGGATGGGAGGTGGGTTCACCTGGTGGTAAGAGGCGGGAACTGTGGCCCCCAGTGTCTGTGTCTGCACCCACTGAAGGCATAGGGACTCAGGGGCCCCCCTGCTAGGGTGTGGCTCCCTGCTCCCCAGGTGTGGAGAGGATGGGTTGTGGAGGTGTGGACAGATTCAGGATCATGAGGATGGGGTGTATTTAGATCTAAGGTGGGAGACTATACTCTCATCTGTTAATTGCTTCTCTCATCAGTCACAGTTGTAATTAAAATTCTTTTGAGCTATATTGGACTTATCCTATATAATAAGAAACATGCAGATTAACCGTTCCTCTGCTACGCTCAAAGCCACCCCCACAAGCCATGCCAACCAGCCAATCCGAGTGACTATGCAAATTATCCGACAAAGATGGTGGTTAATTTGCATACTCAGGTGTCAAGCACCCCAGGATGTGACGGCAGCTGTGGCTGTGGGCTCCTGGGAACTTCACCAACCCCAGGAGGCACGCCAAGCCATGTCCCCGGGCTCCCGGGACCATCCCCTCTGCTGAGCTCACCAGCCAATCATGATGAGTATGCAAATTAACCAAACAAAGATGGTGGGCCTGTGGGCAGCACGCATGTGCACAGGCACTGAGCGGCTGGGGGCAGGCGTCCCACCCCACCCCAGCCACTCCATGCCGGTGTGCAGTGCGTGGAGACAAGGAGCGGCCGGCCATGGCAGGGTGGGATGCCTGGCTTCCTCCCTGCCCTGGCTGCTCTGGGCAGGTGAGCAGCGCGTGCCAGCATCCTGCCCCACCCAGACCACTCCAGGCCTGTGGGCAGCGCATAAGAAGAGCCTCGGACAGGGGAGGCGGGCCTGCAGAGGGCAGCCTCTATTCCCCACATGGCGGTGATGGCAGCCGTGAGCATGCCAACCGGAGCCTGTGGGCCGAGCTAAAGTGCCAAGGAGTGGCTGCACAAGTCCCACCTCCTGGCCCAGAAGGTGTGTGATAGCTGGGACAGCCACTGTGGTGGGCCAGATTGAGGACCTCCTGGCCTCACCACAGAGGTTTGTGCATCTGCGAAGCCACAGGCCTCTGGTGCACACATCCTCTCCTATCCCCCTTGTGTGTGAACATCCCCCACCGTGCTGTCACCCTCGCGTGCCTGCAAGTCCTGGACCAAGGCGCGCACAAGTTCCCTGCCCAAGTTCCCCCTGCCTCTCCACCACACTTCCATCAACCCAGCATGCCTAACACCCCCACAGGATGTGCACACATCCCCTCTGATGCGCTCACGTCCGTTGGAGTGTGTCTGGGTGTGCTGGGGGCTGAGGGTGGGTGCCTGTGAGATGACAGTGAGAGGGCAGAGTGGTGACGCCCTGTTCCTGCAGAGGCCAGCGCAGCAACGAGATCACCTCTGTGGGGCTAATGCAGGTGCTGAGGCGGGAGCAGGTGCAGACGGACACACCTGGTGGGCGCGGGTGGCCCTCGCTGAGGTGCCTTGGTCAGTGTTCAAGATCAAGAACCACTTGTCCTTTCAAAAGCACAGGGACAAGGCTTGGCCGAGACGTTGCTCACTGTTAGTGAAGCCCTGTCCTAGTGAGGGACAGGGGGAAGACACTCCCGCTGAGTGACACACAGTATGACAGACTATGTAACCTACACAGAAGCCCCAAGCAAGGAAGACCGGCATGCAGAGGAGGCGCTGTTCTGCCTGGGGTCAAGAAAGGCAGATCAGGTCCAGGTGAAGCTTCTTATCGGAGGCTGAGCAGTGGTGTGAGTGGGTCAGGCTAAAACCGCTGGATCGTGTCCTGTAGTATGAATGCACTGTGGTTATTGAGTGGTTCTCGGGTTGGTCCACACGTAGGTTGTGTCCAGTTTTTTGAAACCGGAAACATTGCTAGCTCGGGCTTCCCTGTTGTGCTTCCCTGTGCACACACAGGAGTTTCTCTGGGCGGTATAGGAGGAGAGGATTGCTGGGTCCGGGAGTGTTCACATTCACTCTGTAACGTGCTCGGTTTCCAGCCCGTGTGGGAGCTGCTGCTACTGGACACGTGTCTTGCTCTCACCCAGGGCTGCTTCCCCGAATGAACGGGGCTCTGACTCTGAGCCTTGTTCTCCCCGAGGTCCCTGTGGCGAGTGTCCATGTGACCGAGATGGCTGCTGACCCTCGTCCTGGAGTCTCCGGGCTGGGAAGAGACTTTTCCTTGGCCCGTTTCCACCGGCCCCCAGGGCCGTGCCTCCGTGACCCTGGCTGTGCTGGTTCATTGTCCCGTCCAGGGCTGTCCCGCTGGCTGCACGCAGGATGCTCAGGCCAGAGGTGCCTTAGAAGACTCCTAGGTGGCCTCGTGGAGAAACGGGGTCCGCAGGGCTGGATGGACTGGTCACAGCCTCGCAGCTGTCGCAGCCACCCCTCACTCCTTCCCCTGGGAGAGGCTTCTCTTGTTGATGAGCTTGCGTCATGGTTCATGCCTTTGCTGTTTCTTTCAGCTGCGATGCTTATGTCCGTAGTCATAGTCACTCCTGTCCTGTGGTGCTCTGGTTGTGGGGACCCCCGCCCCTCCCTTCCTGAGTCACTAAAGGGCACTTCCTGTGTCATTGGGGGGACAGGAGGCATGCAGGAGTCCTTGGCAGCACCGGAGATTACATGAATCCCTTGGCTTAAAGGAGCATGTTTGATATTAAAACATGGTGCCTTGAACACCCTGCCGATGCAACGGGGTGTAGGAAAGAGGATAAACCCATGCAAGTCAGGGAAAATGTCCCCAAATCGAAGTCTCTGGGTTGACAATTCAGCTCCTGACCCCCATCTTCAGTTGCCTGCAGCCGCAATGTGCTCAGAGGCAGACGCCCCCCATCAGCGGTGTTCTCTGGTGCTGGCTCCTCACAGGTTTCCCGTGTGCCACGTGCTGCCCTGCGCGCCCCCCCGCATTGCCTGAGTCCTTCCACCAGCTCCTGCCCCTTCCTGTTGAAGGTCTCGTCCCCCTTTGCCCTCGGCTCTCAGGCCCACTCTCGGCCTTGCCACCGGCCTGCTTCTGCCTCTGCCTCTGTCCCTGGAGAAACCTCCCTGCCATGCGGCTTGGATGACGTCACTGGAGGACAACCCTGAGTTCCTCCCAGGCCCCAGATCTTGCCCCTGCTGTTTATTCTCTAGAACTATAATTTGGGACATCAGCGAGGCTCTGTAATTTTAAGGCTTAAAGTACCACCGAGTGTCTCATTTCTCATTGCAGTGCGCATATCGCAGAGATTGCCACGATTCAGAGTCTTTTGTCTCGCTGGGTGGCTCAGTTGGATGGAGCGTTGTCCGTACACAAAAGGTTGTGGGTTTGATTCCTGGTCAGGGCATGAATGGGAGGCAACCTGAGAGCAGAGAGCCCATCTGTGCAAGTTTGCCCACCCTGGGGGCAGTGAGCCCGAGACCCTGCTGGGCCGGTCGGAGCCAGTGTGATGTCTTATCATGGCTTCCTTTTTGTGTTTCATGTTTTACTAACTCATCCCATTTGTTCCTTCAAACTCTATCCCAATGCTACCCTTGGAAACTCTTTTTTTTTTCTTTTCAGATAAAAAATATGTGTTATAAACAAACAAACAAACAGAAACTTAGCAACACCAAACAACGGTACCTGTGATACTGGGCTGGGAGCTAACATACAGGCTCAATGGGGTTGTCAGTGGCTTGAGTTAAGTGAGCTTTTCACTCTCCAACAGTAAAGTCTCCAGACTGAAAACTTCATCCCAGATTAGGCGATCCAGCATGGGTCCCTGAACCGGGGTTTCTCAAGCCCGCCTGCCCCTGGGGGCCTGCAAGCCCAGACTGGGGTCCGGCTGGCAGAGCCCCCTCTCCTGGTCCCTGGTCCCTGGTTCCTATCCCATCGCCTTCTGCCTCCAGCAGTCACTTCCTAGTGCAGCCATGGGCAAACTACGGCCTGCGGGCCGGATCTGGCCCGTTTGAAATGAATAAAACTAAAAGAAAAAAAGACATTACATCATTTATGTAATGATGTTTACTTTGAATTTATATTAGTTCACACAAACACTCCATCCATGCTTTTGTTCCGGCCCTCCAGTCCAGTCTAAGAACCCATTGTGGCCCTCGCGTCAAAAAGTTTGCCCACCCCTGTCCTGGTGGCTTTGAGGAGAAGTAAAGGGTTTATCTGAGGTCTGAACACTTGAAAGTCATCAAAAGTAAAACAGTGGGGTCACAGAGGGAAGCAGTTAGCAGGAATCCCTTTACTCAGGCCCGATGTTATGTTATTTTGCCTGAAAACAGAAGAGCCCTTAGAGCAGTGGTTCTCAACCTTCCTAATGCCGTGACCCTTTAATACAGCTCCTCATGTTGTGGTGACCCCCAATTTCATTGTTACAAATTGAACATAATTAAAGCATAGTGATTAATCACAAAAACAATATGTAATTATATATGTGTTTTCCGATGGTCTCAGGCGACCCCTGTGAAAGGGTCGTTTGACTCCCAAAGGGGTCACGACCCACAGGTTGAGAACCGCTGCCCTAGAGGGAAACCGTCTGAATTAGAGGACAGTTTAAAATGCATGTGCCTGCTACTTCTAAGCTAGAGAATTAAGCCAGGGGCATGCTGCTGAATTGTGCTGTAATGGGCAGGCACGGGTTTAAAATCCACATATTTTATTTCTCTGATTGCCTTAACACTATCTCAAATATTTTTGGCCATTTTATTTATATTATTAATTTGTGCCAGAAGTCAACAAACCATTTCTTTAAAGGACCAGCAATTTAATATTTTATGTGTTTTGGATCAAGGGGCAAAATTGAGGATATTTAAGTATTGTTATAAAGACAGAGAAAGCAAATTTTTATTGACTAGGTTCAAAATATAATAATAATAATTGAGTGCAATGGTTTTATAACTCAGGTTTACTAACAATGCAAGTAAAATTTTGGTGGGGGGAGATAACATTTCGTTTAACTGAAGTTCAAGATTTGTATTTTCTGTCATCAAATTGAGTGCAAATATTTACCTGTGAAAAGCTGTTATTAGCCCACAGGCTGTCCAGAAACAAGCAGTGAAGCAGATTTGGCCTGTGGGCTGTGGTTTGCCGACTCCTGATTCATACACATGATCAGCTTGGAAAATATATCCCTTTTCCCACCAACGGGGTGAGATAACAGGCTGGTCTGACACAAATGCAGTGCTATCTAACATCCTGGCCTCGCCATGCTGATGGACTGCACGCAACCTTGATTTTAGATCATTAATCTGCGTGTGATTTTACAGAGAAGTCTTGGTGACTTCCTGTCATTAACAGAAATGGATTTCAGGAAGGTGGTGCCCCACTGAGCCCACTTAGGCATTTATTCTAAAATCAGCGAGACAGGGTCACCCTCTGACTCTTCCTACACGTGCTCAGTTGGCTCCCTGGTTTCCTCCATCCAGGCCCCGTGCTGGTCCCGTGTGTGTATGCCTGACTCTGCACAGCCCCTGCGATTGCAGCCACCTGCCCTGAGCTCCAGCTCCCTGCAGGCGGCAGAGGCAGCATGCCCCTGAGGATCAAAGCCGGGAGGAGGAGGAAGGCCTGGTTCCCACACTCCTGTCTGCTCTTGCTGCTGGGAGGCAGCATCACCTGGCCGGTCGGGACGCACTAATTCTGCCAGCAATCCTGGCTTGGGTGCAAATGCCTGGGAAATATTCCTTTATTTCCCCTTAGTTCAGCTAAAGTAGTGTAATTTTTCAAGTGGAACATTTTCTGGAATTAACGATATAAAAGGAAAGAAAAACAAATGTTGAGAAAGGTAGATTTACAGAATCCGAGTTTGATTAAAGCCTTCTAACCTGACTAAAGTCTGACCTGGCCTTGGCTTCGCTCAGTGCAGGCCTCTCCCTCCTCGCCCTTCTCGTTTGGAAGCGGAGGCCTTTGCCTGCATGGCAGCCTGCGGCAGGCGTAGGTCCCAGGCTGCTGCTATTGTTGGGTAGTCAGCTGGCCAGTCTTGTAGACACAAACCAACGCCCCCACCACAAACATCAAGTATGTACTTCAGGGGGGGACTCTGGCTGGTGAGCTCCTGGGAAACTCCATCATTCACACTTGCTGTGGGCCAAGGACCCCAATTTTCTATCTTTCTTGGCATCCTCATTTGTCACCATGATATCAAACTCCTGCTCTGAATTCCTCCACTACCCTGTCTGGTCTCTTTCTAGTAGTTCTCTTCTCTGCACTAGTCTCAGATGGGGGACACTCATCCCTCAGGATTCAGTGGGGAGTTGGGTATCCAACTGATGGCTAGGAGATGCCCTTCCTTTTCTTTGCTGCGGTGGGGGTGGGGTTCTGAGAAGGCCAAGTGGACAGTCAGGACTTTTACTACTGCTCACTTGAAACAAGACAAAGAAAATTTCCAGAGACAGAAAAAGACATTATGTAAAGATGGGAAGTTCAACCTGCCAAGAAGGTATACAATCCTAAATGTAGATGCACAAAACAACGGAGCTGCAAAATATGTGAAGCAAAAACTGGTGAAATTAAAGGAAGAGACAGACAAATCCACAGTTAGTTATGGTTTGAGACTTTAGTACCATTCTCTCAACAATTAGAAAATTGGAAGGATATAGAAGAATTCAGTGTCACTATCAAAATTTATAGAATGCTCCAACCAATAACAGCATAATTTTTTAAAAGGCCTTATGGGATATATACTAAGATGGACCATACATGGGGTCATAGAATAAACCTCAATTAATTTAAAAGAACTGAAGTCATACAGAGTATTGTTTTCTAACCACAATGGAAGTCAATGGCAGAGAGATAACAGAAAAATCTCCAGACCTTTGGAAATTAAATGTACCCTTCAAAGTATTTGATGAATTGAAGGAGACATCTCCAGGGAAATATATATCTATATATCTATATAGTAGAATGAAAATGAAAAAAAAAACACATCAAAACTTGTGGGGCATGTTTACTACACTAAAAACAGTGCTGAGAGGGAAATTTATAGAACTAAATGTTTGCAGTAGAAAATAAGAATGGCTTCAAATGAATAATATAAGCTTCCACCTCCAGATACTTGAGAAAGTAGAGCAAGATAAAACCAAAACAAGTAGAAGGAAGGAAATAATCAAGATAAGGGCAAAACCCAATGAAATTGAAAACAAGATGACAGTAGAGAAAAATCAATGAAACAAAAATTGGTTATTTGAAAAGATAAATTGATAAATCTCAAGCTAGATGATAAAAAAAGAGAAAAGACACAAATTACTAATATCACAAGTGAAAGAAGGGATATTGCTACAGACCCTACACATGAACAATAAGGGAATACTGCAAACAACAAGGGAATACTGCAACAATAAGGGAATACTGCAAACACAACTTTGACAACTTCAATGAAATGGACTAATTGTCCTCAGTAGGTAAGTGGGTAAAGAAACTGTAATGCATCCATACCAATGGATACTATTCAGCAAGAAAAAAATAAAAGAGCATTAACACACACAACTTAGATGGATCTCAAGGGGATTTTGCTGATTGTAAAAAGCCAATCCTATAAAGTCACATACAGTGTAACTCCATTTGTATAACACTAGAGGCCTAATGCACGGATTCATGCACATTAAAAGGAAATTAATTAGGAGAAATATTTTAAAGGACTGGGAGGGACCATAGGAGGTTGGCTCCAGAGTGTGTCTGGCCCTTCTCACCCAGCCCCATTGGCCAGACCCCAGCAGCAAGCTGACCTACTGCTCAGAGCGTCTTCCCCGTATTGGTCAGTGTGCATCATAGCGACTGGTCGAATGGTCAAATGTACAGTCAGACACTAAGCATATTAGGCTTTTATTATATAGGATTTTCTTTAAACAACACTGTTATAGAGATGAAAACAGGGACTACTGGGGGTTAGAGATGGTGGTGGTGGGTTGTGAAGTGAGTGTGTCTGTGAAGGGGTAGCATGCAGGGACCTTTGTAGCGGAGGAAATACATGAATCTGCCCAATGATAAAATGATACGGAACCATGCATGCATGTTACACCAACGTGCAGTTCTTGTTTTTAATATTGTACTAGAGCTTTGTAAGATGTAACCTTTGGGGGAAACTGGTGAAGAGTACCTGGAACCTCTCTGTATTACATTTGTAATTTCCTGTGCATTCACATTTCAAATTTAAAGTAAAAAGAAAAAAAGATCAGTGGGAGTTATCTGTCACTTGGCTGCTATAAAAGTGCCTCCCACTTGGCCAAAAATATCTACAAATTAGCATGGGCTGTATTAATGGACTTGTTTGTCTGATGAAGGGACGTCATAGTCCTCATGCTGATTAGACTCATCTTTTTTTAAAAAATTTCTTTATTGATTAAGTCTGATGTTTGACAGTCTGATTGATGCTTCTCTCATCTTGAGTCTCTTCTGCCCTTTAGATTCCATGAGCCAGGCTGACTGGAATCCAGGACATGCTATATTGAGGGAACCTGGGCAAGACTTGCCAGGGCGGACATGCTGCGACTTTAACTATTTGCATGGTTCACAGATAAAGAAGACATGGAATTATGCTGTGTGTACATCCCAAGGCCAAAACCAGGGCCAATGGATGGAAAGTATCTGGAGTGAGATTGGGCCTCAGTATAAGGAAATCTGGTCACATCCTGAGAGGTCAGCAGGCCACGGCTCTGCCATTGCTGAAACATGCTTGGGGTAGTGAGCAGATTGAGTGCCATCCATCATGGATCCTATCCAGGTGGTGACTGCAGTGGCAGAAATGGGGACTCTTTGGGCACCTTCCGAGGCCATTGGCCGAGTTGTGAATAAAGAAATCCAACACTGGGTGTGTGGAATCAGGAGTGGCAGAACCTTAAAATGGACCATGTCTTGATCTTTACTATTTTGAGAAAATTTAAATCAAAGTATACTTTTTCTGGGATTATTCTTGATTTTCTTAGAATACTAGTTCCAGTGGAGTGAGGACACGATTTGAGGTTGGTGTGGCCATTAAGGGCCCTAGAATGGAGACCAGTGATGAACCAGAACATGGGGATTTTGGGGAGAGACCTAGTTCTGGTGGAGCAGTTGGGGTGCAACTGTAATATCTCTGCAAAGCCTTGGACTCAAACAAAAAGAGGCCCTGAAGAATGTTCTCTGCTGCCTCTGGCTTCGTGTAGCCTGAATTTAGAGTACAACTCCTTTCATTTTGTTGCTACAACAAGCATGCGTTCCAGTGATCAAATCAGATTACCCCATGACACACATAGAAATGCAGGTGTGGCTCTGGCTGCTGTGGCTCATTTGATTGAGTGTCATCCCATGCGGGCAGCAGTTCAATTCCTGGTCAGGGCATATGCCTGCATTGCAGGCTCCATTTCCAGTAAGTGGTGTGCAGGAGGCAGCTGATCGATGTTTCTCTCTCATTGATGTTTCTCTATCATCGATGTTTCTCTCTCCAGCTCCCTTCCTTTCTCTCTTAAATCAATAAATGCATATGTTTTCTTAAAAAAGAACTGCAGCCGAAACCAGTTTGGCTTGGTGGGTAGAGCGTTGGCCTGCGGACTGAAGGGTCCCGGGTTCGATTCCGGTCAAGGGCATGTACCTGGGTTGCGGGCACATCCCCAGTAGGAGATGTGCAGGAGGCGGCTCATCGATGTTTCTCTCTCATCGATGTTTCTAGCTCTCTATCTCTCTCCCTTCCTCTCTGTAAAAAATCAATAAAATATATTTAAATAAAAAGAAAAAAGAACTGCAGTCCTGGCCAGTGTGGCTCAGTGGTTGAGCATCAACCTATGAACCAGGACGTTGGACACATGTCCAGGTTGCGGGCTCCATCCCCAATGTGGGAGTGTGCAGGAGGCAACTGATCAATGGTTCTTTCTCATCATTGATGTTTCTCTCTCTCTCTCCCTCTCCATTCCTCACTGAAATAAATACGAATATATTTTTTATAAAGGAACTGCAGGTATGGGGGGGTGGGGAATTGGCGAGAAATGTTAGGCAGGTTTGTAGGGCCTTTAAGAAAGGAAGAAAGTCTGCATTCATGTCCGTATGTCCAGTTTGGCTAGGTTACAATTACGGTGGTAAGGTTGAGTGTCAAGGCCACTGGTATCTAATTATTTACTTTATATTTGTCAGCATGCAGAGCAGCTAAGTATAGTTTTCATCAACATGTTTGGATTAACTCTCAGAACTGTGGCAGCTAAAAGTTTAGGTAGCATAGAACAAAGATCATATGAGGCACCCGGGTGACCCAAAATTGGGGTTACCCACAGTAGGGCTTTCAGAGACAGTTTGAAGGTGCAGTTGGGAGAAGGGTGCTCATGTGCCAAATGCAACTTAGAGGCATCATCGGAGGGTCTTGCTGATTACATAAAGTTAATGCGTTTGAAGGGATATATTTCACAGTGCTGCTGAATTCAGGCCTGTGTTCACCTGACCAAGTCCTCTGTAGTGCATGGCACCCAATGATTCAGGCAGGCATGGGAGAGATGGTGGGCTGGAGGAGTGTAGAAGGAGAAGGCAGGGTTGCCTTAAGTGAAGACAGGAGGGGTTGGTGGGCTCAGGGAAGGAACTAGAAGTGCCTCATCCAGTCCCCACCCCGTGGTTACTCCGGTGGCATCCCTGATCCCAGGCAGCAGAGCACATCCGGGCCCATTGACATTCACTTGGACTCATTCCCCTGACTCTCGTGTCCAGGCTGCTGGTCCTCACCACCAGGGAGTGTTCGGTTCTGTGTTGTTTCTTTTCCTAT
>NW_006292687.1:6664706-6709450 GCF_000327345.1 Myotis davidii | reverse complement strand
GACATGTGACTATCAGTTTACTTTTACTTTTTTGCTCTCCATTTCAGCAGTCAAATTCGAAACGTGACACAGATGTCTGTGCTTTTTCATTTTTCATTATTTTCCCATTTCATTCTTCCTTCCCGATAAAGTGGGAGGTTGACTGGGTAGTCAGTGAAATGCAGAACTAGCCCCAGGGCAGTAGGCTATCAGGGAAGTGGTTCGCAGTTCAGGTTCTGGGTCCATAGTTTTCTAAAATCTTTGTAATGTTTGACTTTTTAAAAGTCAGCACTTAATCTAATGAGCCTCTTCATGGGACAAAATTGGAATTGCACCTCAGAATTGAACTGAGCCGAATTTCCAGGTTATTCCCCTTGAGAATTCTGAGAAATGAATATCCTTTCTTTTAACTACTCAGAGATCTTCAGATAACAATTCTCTATGCCTATAAAGCACCCTTTAGTAGGATACTAGCCCGAGGGAGAGGTAGCAGATATGTGCCAACCTCCACAGGCTCCCAGGAAATACTCCTCGCCAGTCCAGTCCTTGCCAGCCCAACATCAAAGCTGCTTCACAGTGGGAACTTGGCCCCCAGTTTATGATGCTGGGATTAAAAGGCCAACATACCCAGGATGGAGCTATTTACATGGAGTGTAATTTTAATGGGTTTCCCCAGCTCTTTGTAGAGTTAGCACCATCCTTGTGTTTATATGATGCTAGATGCCCTGTGAAAATTAGATGGATCAGAGCTGGTGCCCAACAGGAAGCAGGAAGTACAACCCATCTTGAGTTCCGTGGTTAATGTGATTTTAATCTCATGGGTGTCAAGGGTGGTAGGGTGGAGGTGACTTTATCTCTTTTACAGACTCAAATTTCTTTAATTGATTTTTATTTTTAAGGATTAAAAAAGTTAGCATTCGTGTTTGGTAAATTTGAATGATAATAATAGGTAACCGTTTCACACTAATATTTTCTAAATATAAAAGGAGAAGAAATTCTAGAAAAGGCCGGTTTCACTGAGTATGCTCTGTTACCACTGGCGTTGGCAGTTACCTTTTCATCTGCTAACTATATATGGTGTTCCCTGATTGATCTTACCCCCTCCCCAGAATCAATTTGCTGAAAAGAAATTATACTTGAAAAATATCCACTTTTTCTTAAATATCCACTTTTTTCTACTTATAAAACTTTGATTTTTTTAAATCTCCATGAAGAATAGCATATTTAGAGAAAAAAATTCTTAAACTTGAGATTTGTGTGACAGCCTTTGTAAAGGGGTTTGACATTTCTAACTTGTCAAAGATAGTTTATAAAGCTTTGAAGTTTCTAGGGGCACCTGCATTGTTGAGATGTTACTATATTTTAAAAACATTTAGTGTATCTTCAAGCATAAATATGTGAGGAAGGGACAGAGGGACAGCATTAAGGTCCCCATGCTGGCTTATTTTACTTGACAACTTAGCAGGAACACAGAGTCCAGATGTGTGACCAAACATTAGTCTGGATGTTTCTGTGTGGGTGTCTTGGGGATTAACAGGTAGGTCAATGGACTTTGAGAAAGCAGATTACCCTCCATAATGTGGGTGGACTTACCCGATCAGTTGAAGGCTTGGATAAACAAAACACTGACCTCCCCCAAGCAAGAGGGACTTCTCCAGCACATGGCCTTTGGGTTTGAACTGCAGCATTGGCTCTTCTTGGGTCTCCAGCCTGCCAGCTCACCTTGCACTTTTGAATTTCCCAGACTCCACAGTTATGTGAGCCAATTCCTTAAAATCTATTCATCTATCTATCATCCACCCATCCATCCACCCACCCACCCATCCATCTCTCTTCCTTCTATAGGGTCTGTTTCTCAGGAGAACCCTGTCAGATACGTTTCCCTTTGAGAGAAATCCACCAGCAGAGAAACCTGTGATCAGGAAGTTAAATTGCATGGTGTCTCCCGGTAGCCTGGTTGGATTGTCCCCTATGCACTCCTCCCGCTACGTCCAGGAAGAAAGGTCCAGGATATTCAGGGGGGCAATAGCAGTCCATTGATCCAAGGAGAAACTTTAATCTGTTAGCCTACCTACGATGAACAGAAGAGAACATTCTTGAAGTTTCCAGATGCTGAAAAGCTTTTGAAGCCCAGCTGGGTGAAGATTCTGAAGACCTAGGAGCCCAGCCCCCCACTGGGGAACCTCTGGTGGGAAGGAAGGGACAGGTTCTGTACGTTGGCATTAAGTCGAGGTCCAGCCTTGTGCTGTGAGGCAAGGCACCAAAATGTAACAACACTGTTTGCACTCTCTACTCTTTAAATAGTTTTTGGTAATATTGCCAGTGCTCAGTGTTTTTTAAAAAGTTCTACTTCTTAAAATAAAAGTGTTTATGGAAAATGACCATGCTTCTAATCTCTTCTAGTTATCTCTGATGGAAGCTGGACACTTTATGGCTCAAAACCCAGATTAATGATCTGGGGTGGGAGAGGAGATTTGGATAGAGCCGTAGCAAATTAAATCTTCATGCGAAACATAAAATTGTTTTAAAGTCTTTTTATAGGCTTCTGGCACCTGCAGGCATTCATTAAATGTGTCATGTGAATGAGAAATTCTCAGGCCGTTCCCTGGAGAGGTAGATCCATGCATTTATTTCTGTGGTATTGTCCTTGAATATTAGAGCAGGTAGGTGCTACCCTTGAAGAAAGTGTCCAGAGCAGACTTCCCTATGAGGAGATGGGATTGTCCATTTAGTACTGGAAACCAGCACAGGCCCTGCCCCATGGCCCCACACATGCTCCTTATTGCTGTGCTCACTCACTCACTCACTCACGAGTGGTTGATGTTGAAGAGCATACGCTGTTTGCTCACCTTGTGTTGACTTTCCTTTTTACTTCTCCTTGTTTGTTTGCCATCTCACTGCATCTCCTCTGTGGGCAAATGCCTTATTCGTTGGGTAAATGCTTTATTAGTTGGGGCTGGAGCCCAGGCGTCCTCTGGGCTCTATGAATCAGGTTGCGTCTTGAGTCAGCTCTTGCTGTGAGCTGCCTGGGCACCTGAGTCATGCGGAGGCTGAGGCTGCAGACGCCACAGTGCCCCGTCACGGTCACAGTACCCGGCTGTCCCGGTACCTCTGGACTGACAGAAGTTTTGGCGAGCTGAAGAGTTGGCTACAGGTTGAAAAAGCCAAGGAAAACCACCCAGAGTTGTGGGGCAGTAAATGCGTTTGGGAGGAAACCTAAAAACCAGGTGAGTGTGGGGGGACGAGTCAGGCTTGGCAGCTAAGTGTGTGCACCTCTTTCCTGCTCAGCCTCTCAACTCTCTCCTTCCTTCCCCGTCATCTTTGCCAGGCGTTTCCTTCTAACAGAGTGATGGGCACTTTTCAAGCTATCTATGAACTTCTTCAGAGACATTTTGCAGATGAGTTTAACTTTAAAAAATGTAACAAAAACCAGTCTATCTTCAGAAGTTGGGATTCCTTAAAGTGTCAGGCAAATAACTTAGACTTTCTAAATCTAGTTTTGTCATCTCTAAAATGAGGCTAATAATACTATCCAGCTAGTTTTGTCATGAGGATTCAATGGAGCAAGGCTTGTAGATTATCTCAAAGTTGTATATACTAGGGCGTTCTGAGAGATAGTAATGCAAACTCGAGGCTTCAGAAGGTAAAATTTAGCCCTGCTCAGTCCCCTTTTTGTCTCCCACCTTTGGTCAATAAACAAGAGTTTATTTTGTGCTCAGTGAGCCAGGACCAGAGCATACAATGGTGAATAAGACAGATATGTTCCTGCCTCCTGGAACTTTCCATTCTGGCCAAGGCAGTAGACAGGAACATATATAGGGTATCTATAATAATAAAAGCATGATATGCTAATTAGACTGGACATCCTTCCAGACAACCTTCCAGACAAAAGCCAGGGCTGCGAGGGAAGCCCGGATCCTGGGTGCCAGAGGGAAGTCGGAACCGGCAGCCGGGGGAAGGAAGGCCTATTCTTGCACAAATTTCGTGCATCGGGCCTCTAATATGTAATAATGATAGGTGGTGGTAACTGCTGTGAAAGACATAAAACGGGTCATAGGGAAGGAGGGTGCTGGATGTGAGGTCTATTTTATGTAGGGTGGATAAGGAAGGCCTCTTGGAAGAGATGACATTCACTACAAGAGGAGGCAGGCTGGAAGTTAATCTACATCCAAAATGTAAAAAGGAATGGCTTAAGGCATTGGAAGTAGTTTCCTGAATCATCAGCCACCAGTAATGCTACTGATAGCATAGTAGCTCAAAGATGTTTATCACAGAATGTTTTCAGGTTCCAGAAACTCTTGCTGAATTGTGTGTGTGTGTGTGTGTGTGTGCATGTATGTGTGTATGCACGTGTGTTTTTGGTATGTGTAGGGTGAGTGCCTTTCCTTTGCATGGGTTATGCTTTATCTCTATGAGGACATCTGAAGGCAGAGGACTGGGTGATGCTAGTGTTGGTCCTCCTTCAAGTAGTGGTTGAAAGGAACTATTCAATTGTTGCTCCTTTGACATGTGGAAATGGGTAAAAACTTTACAGATCTCTTTGTCTTTTAAAAATATGCTGTAAAAAATGCCGTTTAAAAACAGTTTTGTGCCCCCACAGCTTTCAGAACAGCCGGCTACAGAGCTGGCTGCTTGTGAGGGGTTGTGAGGGCTACCTGGGAAACCTCCTTCCTAGAAGGGCCCTCCATGTGTAGTGTGGGCTTGCCTTTTGGAATGCAACCAGTGTGAAATCTGTCCTGAGTCTCTGTGTGTGTCACAGCAGGTTTTTCCTCCTGGAGAAAAAAGAGCTGGAGCTAAATGTACAGTAAGCCCTATTTTGTAGGTGTACGGGAGGAAGAAATCCCTTTCAGGGCCCACTTTCTTAGGCTGTCATTCTACTGCACTTCATCTTTGGATGTTTCTGGTAATCATCTGACTTCAGTGTTCCTCTAAGTCGGGATTGCTGGCCATCCCTAGGGATATACTGCTCAGGTTCTTAGTGGCATTTTGGCTGTTTTTATTCCACATTTGTGTATTTATTACTCACATTTTTCTGGTGTTCCCCCCCCCCGTCTCCCCCACCCCCTGATTAGTTTCTGTCATTTGTGCTTCTGGTTTTGATATTTCATTTAAAAAAAAAATTGACCTGGGCAAACTAAAAGAAATTTTAAACGTGTGTGATGGTTGGCGAGCTTCATCTTTGGTGCAGTCAACAGACAATGGCTGTCTTAGGAACATAGCAGTTTTTCAGATGTTGGTCCATTGTTTTCTTCAGAGATAGTTGGATTAGTGAGCAGCTCTAGGAAGTTCCCCGAGTTCCGTGTCCAGCAACAGGAAAGGAGAGGGGCAGACTGGAATGTTCATTAGGGAGGCTGAGGTTCTCCTCCTGCAAGAGGAAGCAGGTTGTTTGGACTGTAGGATCTCAAGTACATTGACATGGATGAGTGTATTTGCTTGTACACAGGTATCCTCCCTACACACAGGGCATTTTATTTCATTTTAAAAAATTCTTTTTTTGTTAATCCTCACCTAAGGATATTTTTCCATTGATTTTTATGGAGAGTGGAAGAGAGAGGGAAAGACAGAGAGAAACATCAATGTGAGAGAAACATCAATGTGAGAGAAACACATCGATTGGTTGCCTCCTGCACGAACCCTAACTAGGGCCTGGGCCAGGGAGGAGCCTGCAACCCAGGTAGTGTCCTTGACCAGAATCGAACCAAGGGACCCTTTGGTCCACAGGCTGACACTCTATCCACTAAACCAATCCGACTAGGGCTACACAGAGCATTTTCGTGTAATATTTATTGGATGTTATAGGAGGCACACACTTGTATGGCATGAAGAAGTTAGCAATGACACCAAATACTTACTTAATGCTTCTCTTTGGCTCTCATATGCTGGCTCCTTCACGCCTTCTGTTGTCATTGTTCTTTTCATCTTCCTCCTTCTCCTTCTCCTCTTCCTCTTCTCTCTTTTTCTTTCATTTTCTCCCCCTCCTCCTCCTTCTTCTTTTTATTTAGGGGAAATTAGTATAGAAGCTTGAAGCAAGACATGTGATCTAGGGATTTTAAAGCCAGTGCTGCCCATAACATACATATTCTAGACCAGTGGTTCTCAACCTTCCTAATGCCACGACCCTTTAATACAGTTCCTCATGTTGTGGTGACCCCCAACCATAAAATTATTTTCGTTGCTACTTCATAACTGTAATTTTGCTACTGTTATGAATCGTACTGTAAATATCTGATATGCAGGATGTATTTTCATTGTTATAAATTGAACATAATTAAAGCATAGTGATTAATCACAAAAACAATATGTAATTATATATGTGTTTTCCGATGGTCTTAGGTGACCCCTGTGAAAGGGTCGTTCGACCCCCAAAGGGGTCTCGACCCACAGGTTGAGAACCGCTGCTCTAGACTAAAACGTCACAGGCTCATATCACCTACCAAGCTGATCCTCCCTGCCCTACGCCAGTCTCTGGGGAGAACATCCACCTGGCCCCATTTTCTGGAGGGAAGTGGCATCCTGTGGGTACAGAGAGTATGGGTGAGGAAAGGCCACGCGCCCAGGGGCACTGGGCTAGTCCATTGCATGGATAAAATCTGATGCAATGACCAGGGCTGGAGAACCTCCTCCTTCCCCCAGTCTCTTCAAGATCATTGTTTCAATGTGTAACAGCCAAGATGTACAGGAGGACAACCAAAGGTAGAAGGAAATATTGTTTTGTTTGTTTTTCTTACTGTGAGGTAGATTCTTAACAGGTTAAAACCACCTAATTTTAACAGCAAGGATAAGGACCTTAAACAATGATTTCTACAAATGCAATAAGACAGAAGGAGAGAGAGAAAGAACATGGAAGGGCAGAAACCCTAGAAAAGTTCAGAAAGGGAAATAACTGTGGGAGCTGGTCACCGCTGATAGCTTTATACGCTCTGTATTCTTCCCTCCCTGTGGTACTTGTCAGGCCCGTCATGGGCCAGGTTGGGGGCACCCAGGTAGCCAGTCTTTCACGAAGCAGGTAGTTGTGAGCTAGTCCTTGTAGCAAAAAGAGAGCTTAATGTGGAGGAGTGAAATCTGGGTTTGAAGAGTGTTTAAACCTTAAGTTTGTTTGTTCACTGAGCAAACCATCAATTGCAAGTTGACAGTTTGCCAGATACCGTGTTTACCTCCAGGAGTACAACAGTTTCTGAGTGAGACTACAAGAAGCTTCAAAGTGATTTACCTAACAGAGTGTACTTGTTATGCGGTTGTTATCTTTTCGTTTTGTTGAATATGTTTCTATTTTGTTAGGTGCAACCATTGATATTTCTAAACGCTTTTGAAGTGGAATTGACATACGATAATTGGTACATGTTTAAAGTGTACAATTTGATGTTTTGATGTCTGTATACATCAGTGAAACCATGACCACAATCAAGAGTGAAGGTATCCATCCCCCCAAAAGTTTCTCTGTGCTCCTTTGTAGTTCCTCTCATCCCCTACCTCACTGGCTGCTTCCCCAGCCAACCACTGATCTAATTTCGGTCACCATAGATTAGTTTGTATTTCCTCAAACTTAATATAAGTTGAAGCATATAGTATGTATTCTATTATTCTATGGCTTCTTTCACTCAGCATAATTATTTTGAAATTTATCTATGTAGCATGTTATTAATAGGTCATTGCTTTCAATGCCGAGTAGCATCCTATTGTAACTGAGATGCAAGTTAGGCTGCCTGCCGCAACGAAAGCCAAACTCGTGAGACAGGTGCTGGTGCAAAAGGGAAGAGGTTTATTTAAGTGCCACAGCTGGGAGAATGGTGGACTACCCTCTCAAAGACCATCCCCTCTTCCTGCTCAAGCCTGCTGTTCTTATAAGGATAGGGAAGGGAGGGATTTTTTCTACCCAATTATCTTGCTAGCTTTCCTGCACTGGGGCCCTCTCTATTTATCTTTCTAGCTTTTGGTGGCTGAGTGTAAGAGCCTCCCCCTGTGCCATCTTGGCCAATGGGGAAGACTTCCTGGCCCTTTGACTGACTGCCCATGGTAACACTATTATATGGATAAACCACAATTTATTTATGTTTTCACATATTAATGGACATTTGAGTGTTTCTAGTTATAGACTACTCATTATAAAGCTGTTGTGAACATTAGTGTACAAGTGTTTCTGTAGACATATGCTTTCATTTCTCCGTGGTAAATACGTAAGAGGGAATCATTGACTTTTTAAAACTGACACACTTTTCCAAAGTGGTTATACAATTTACATCCCCACCACTATTGTATGGGAGCCCAGTTCATCCACATCCTTTCCAACATTTGGTCTGGTTAGTCCGCTTAATTTCAGCCATTCTAATAGTGAGTGGTGATAACACATTGGGGTTTTAATTTGTATTCGCCTAATGACTAATGACATTGAACATTTTTTTATGTGCTTATTTACCATCCGTCTATTTTCTTTGGTAGACATGTTTGTTCAAATCGTTTGCCAATTTTTAAAATGGGATTGTCTGTTTTTTATTATTTTACATTTATTGTGTTACTTACATTGTTTTTCTAATTTTTGTTTTGTTTTGAGAATTCTTTATATGTTCCAGATACAAGTCCTCTATCAAATATGTTATTTGCAGATATTTCTCCTAATCTGTGACTTGTCTTTTCTTAATGGTGTCTCTGAAAGATAGACATTTTTAATTTTGAAAAGTCTGATTTATCAAATTTTTTCTTTCATAGACTATACATTTAGTGTCATATCTAAGAGATCTTTACTTAAGTGAAGGTCACAAAGATTTACTTCCATCTGTTCTTTTAGGTTTATAGTTTTAGATTTTAAATTTATACCTATGATCTATTTTGAGTAGATCTTTGCATATGATACGGATCCAAGTTCTTTCCTGGGGATGTGCCCGCAACCAAGGTACATGTCCTTGACTGGAATCGAACCTGGGACCCTTCAGTCCGCAGGCCAACGCTCTATCCACTGAGCCAAACCGGTCAGGACCACACTCAAATTTTAAGCAGAGCTTTTATTTTCCTCCCGTGTAAGGTTAGTGTTCCCTGAAGATGTGTCTGTTTCAGTTATCATTGCCTTACTCTGAGCTCTCTTGCCTACAATTACTTGCTTCCTCTGTATGCCTCTTCTATTCTATCAGTTTCCCCCAACCCATGGCCCACCCCCAAAGTCAGTGAGAGCTCTGCATGGGAGTGATGGGGGCCACAGCAGCGATCCATTTCTTTATACATTAGTAGGTGCATACCCAGCCTTGGTGTGGCCAGAAGGTCATAAGATGCGGAGTACAAAAGTGAATATTTTTAAAATGAGAAAAGGAATAAAAAATCTTAATGTTTTTGTTAGTCAACAAACTAACCTGCCTCTAAATACAATTTTCCTGCATATTTTGGCTGCATGCTTGCTAGTCTCTTAATATTACAATGATTTGGGAGCATTTCCTATAGAAAGCAGGATGAAAATTCAGTCTTTGTTCTGTATGACTGACCAGTATCTGCTTTGTATTATTAATGGTTTAGAGCAGGGATAAGCATTTTCTGCAGAGGATCAGATAATAAATATTTTAGGCCTTGGACCCAGCTGGAGTGGCTCAGTTGGTGGTTGAGTGTTGTCTTGTGCACCGAAAGGTTGCCGGTTCAATTCCCGGACAGGGCACATGCCTGGATTGCGGGTTCGGTCCTACTCTGGGCACACTTTGTCTGCTCTCTTTCTCTCTCCCCGCTTCCCTCTCTCTCTCCCTCCCTCCCTCCTTCCCTCCCTGTCTTTCCGCTCTCTCTCTCTCTCAGCATGTCCTCATGTGAAGATTAAAAAAGAAAAATGATATTTTAGGCCTTGGGAGTCACTTGGCCTCTGTAACAACTAATCAACACTGTTTTTGTGGGCAAAGGCAGCCCTAAGCAATATGTAAATGATGGGTGTGGCTGTGTCCCCAATAAACCTTTATTTATAAATGCAGGGAGTAGACCAGATTTGACCAATGGGCTATAATTTGTTGAAACATAATTTGCCAACCCAGTTTAGAATGTTTTGTTTTCCTCTTCACAGCTCATTCAGCGTAATCTCTTGGAAATGTCTAGGATTTATTTTCATGGAGAAGAAGAAATCTCTGTTAGTTTCTTTTTTTTCTTCTAAAAATATTTTTATTGATTTTAGAGAGGAAGGGAGAGGGAGAGAGAGAAACATCAATGATGAGAGAAAATCATCGATTGGCTGCCTCCTGCTTGCCCCCTACTGGGGATGGAGCCCGCAACCCTGGCATGTGCCCTTGACTGGAATCGAACCCGGGACCCTTCATTCCGAAGGCTGACGCCCTATCCACTGAGCCAAACCAGCCAGGGCATGTTAATTTTCTTTCATATGGGAGCTATAGGAATTGGAAGAGTATATACCACAGACAAGCTTTCTGTTCTTTGCATCTAAAGTGTTGCTTTTCCTCCTGTTCACATACTTGCTTCACGCTTAGGACCTCTGGGTCTCCCTGAGGTCACACAGTTGGAGGGTTGTTGCACTGGGAGTTGTATTCTGGGGAATCATTCTTTCATCAGGATGACCAGCAAAGACCTAACTATACACAAAGAGATTATAAACCAGGTAAATATAGCCCACTAAACCCCCACTTCCTTTCCCTTATTGGCTCCCCCAAATGCCCATAATCATCCTACCACCTGCCAGGCAAGAAAGTGTGGTGGAAGGAAGCGGCGTGGAAAGGGACCATCTCTTCAGTGATTTCTCTTACAGTATCTTCCTGTTGCAAATTGCATGAAAATATAGGACCATGAGAACACATTGCCAGCCCCCCCCCTCCGCCCCCTCTGCGCCAATCTCTGGGAAAGGGACCTGGGAGAGTGAGGGGCTCTGGAGTGTAAGCTTTATTAGCACCTGGTCCTAGGGGATATGTGCTGGACCCTTACCTTCCTCTCTGGAATGGAAACATGTACTCACTGAAAAAGACAGTTTCAGCAAGCTGGGGAGAGGCAGACTTTTCAAAGCCTGCTCCTTCTAGGGCCCCTGAAATCATACCCGAAAGGCAGCCAACTTCTTTGTCTGCTTATTAGTTCAAGTTTGTGGGAAGTGAATTCAGTGTGTCCTTGGGCACCCAGCGTGAGTCCCTCTCTTCTTGGCTCGATAAGAAAGAGGGATGCACATAGCTGAAATTCTTCATTGACTTAGAAGCCCTGCCTGCTGCAGCTTCTGTCTAGTATTCCAGGCTGGGCTTTGCACCTGACCTGCTGGAGCCCCTTCTCCTATAAAACCTTGAAGCTAGTGCTTGCCCTCCTTCCGAGATAGTTGCCGGGCCCTGGCAG
Organism: Myotis davidii; assembly: GCF_000327345.1. NCBI lineage: Eukaryota > Metazoa > Chordata > Mammalia > Chiroptera > Vespertilionidae > Myotis > Myotis davidii. The sequence continues at coordinate 6,698,188 of NW_006292687.1, read as the reverse complement.
GGGTGTGATGGTGTGGGTACACCATATCCACTGATGGAAATCATGGCAGGTAGCTGTGTACTTTCTGCTTGTTCTATTATTTCACTTGAAAAGGCATTATCAGTAGTTACATGAGCTTGCAAGGGACACATGTCTATTGTCATCTCTTGCTTGGTTCTCACTGCATCCCTGTAAGGAACACATCGCCATCTGTTTTTCCCAGAGGTCAGATCGCTGGTACCAAGTTGCTTGTTTGATAAGAGCCAATGCTACCTGGCCTCAAACCTGGTTTCTTGGCTTCAGAGCCCATGCAGGGCGCTACTTCCCTGGTCTCCCGCCTGCTTCTTCCTTTCAAGGCTGTGGTACAGCTCGGGGTCAAGGCTTTCTCCTTTCCTGGCAGATGCGGGGCTCTGTCTGTTTGGGTAAGGCAGGTCCCGCCAAATGGGCCTGCCAGAGTGCCTGGTGCTTAACCAACACGTGTGACTGCCTGCATGAATGGATGCGTATGCTGGTCTTAGGAAAAGTAGAGATTTGGGCCAAATGGAGGGTAAGGCCCCTCACCTATAGGTGCACGATGTGCTGGGAAGACTGGAGGGAGGCCTGCAGCAAAGCCTACATTGGTCTCTAATGACAACTTCTTTTCATAAGTTTTTTTCCCTTTCAGCTGTTTTTTCTTTATTTTTGGTTTAAGGAAAATATTTAATTAAAGGATATAAAGCCATATTTGTTAACCCTTATCCTGTTAGGGAGAATTTTTTCTTAACCATCCCCTCCCCCCCTTAAATTTTAATGCCAAAGACATTCTGCATATCTCTTATAGACTGTGTCCCTGTAGAGGACCATAAACCATTGTCATATCTAAGGTGTTTTTATCCTCAAGAAGAAATCTCCTTGGCTCTTGCTCCTATTGAGAAGGCATGGTCTAAAGTAATTATTCCGTTTAAATAGCTGATGACACGAGAATTGCTCATGTGTTTATAGAACTGAAAACAAAGCGCTCATCATTGACAGCCGTGATGACTATGAGCATGGCCAAGCAATTCAGTTCTAATCAGCTTGTGATTACAGCGGCCAGCGAGCAGCTGTTAAATAAATAGGAGTCCAGTGCATTGGCCAAGGAGACAGGATGGGTGATGGTGAAGTCCATGGACTAGTCTTGTCCCTATCCGTACACAGGAAACACCCCAGAACTGTTAGAGACCACGGACGCCCAGGTCGGGAGGCCAGGCCACCTGACACGGGAGGCATTGTCTTCGTTGCTTTCAGGACTTTCTGCTATGGATATTAGGCCATTGGTTTCTAGCCAAGTCGTATTTTGATGTGATTTTATTTTTAGTTATGTTATTGCGGTAAAATATATGTCACATAAAATTTGCCATGCTACCCATTTTTAAGTGTATCATTCGGTGGCATTCATTACCTTCACAATGTTGTACTACCACCCCCCCCACCACCATCTATTTCCAAAGTATTTTTTTAACCCAAACAGAAACTCTGTACCCCAGCTCCTTTCTGTCTCTGTGAATTTGCTTATTCTAGATGTTTCATAGAGGTGCAATCATCCAATAGTTGTGCTTTTATGATTGGCTTACTCTTTTAGCATGCTTCTTTGTTGAGGGTTCATCAATGTTGTAGCATGTACTTGATATGACTTAAAACATATTTATGTGACAAGTGTATCCATTCATATTTCAGTCTGTTGGAATGCGGATCGTAGAGTGGACATGCACAATCATGGGAGAGACTTGATTGTTATTTTTCTATTTTTAAAGGAAGTTTCATTATTTTTCTTCATCTTTAAACATCACTGATTCAGAGCCAATAAGTATGAATGAGTATGAATGAGTCACTATTGGAGGGTTTCCAATTCTTTGCCTATTATGCATGTGTTGGTTTTGTTCTGGGTAATAAAATAATATCATAAAATGCATTTGTCAAGCTTGTAATACTTCTAAAGAATTTAGGTTTAACTAAGTCAGAGGCAAATGACTCCTACCCTGAATGCACATTCTAACAAGTCCTTGCAATCCCATTGTGGAGGCCCCAACTGCATAGTGAAGTCCTCTGAGAAGAAACTAAGGGTTGCTTTATTTTAAAACATTAGTTAACTGCATTGCATGATGCCATGATTTTAAATTAATGTTTAAAGTGGAAATTTAAAAACTGTCTATCAAACATGATGAGGCCTGGGAGCCACTTCCAGGTATTTGGAGTTGGGGATGGGAGGAAGCAGGCCAAGCTGGTGGGAATTTATACTGTGTCCATATCCACAGTCTTCTGCCCCCTCACCACCCCCCACGCCCCCTCACACACAACCCCCCAGATGGAACTTGGCTTTTCCTGTGTTTACCCTTGAGTTTGGTTTTGGTTAGAAGCAGGTGCTGATAGTGAGCTAGGAGAGAGCCCTACCCCAGCAGAGTTCTTAGGTAATGGTTTGGTTTAGCACGGACCAGGGTTCACATCCCTGGGTGCGCAGAGAATCAGCTATGGAACTTGGACAAACACAGATGCCGCACACGGGGTCCATGCGCAGGCCCAATTAAATCAAGTGCTGGGGGCGGGGCCAAAGAGGGTGGGGAGCTGTGGTTTAAGGCTTCTGCATCCCAGCCTGAGAGCTCTGAGCAAGGTCTGCCTGGGATGCTGGCAGCCAAGTTAATCTCAGGACACAGGTCCTCTTCAGGCAGCTGCAGAGGGGACACCCTGGAGAGGGCCAGCAGAGAGTCCCCTTAGATGCAGGTCTACTAACAATTGGTAGAATTTTAGGAAGTTGGCTTTTGTTTTAGGAAGTTAAAATTGTAAAGGTTTTGACATCTTACATAGAGAGAAATACAGAATTAACATGCTATTATATAGTCTGAGTGCTTTAAATAATGCCCCAAAGTGAATTTCTCATTTTGATGGAGTCACACCTGGGTCACCTGGGACTGCAGGTATACGCACCTATCAGAAGTGCTCTCCCTAGTGCCAGACACCTCTTATTATATCCCCACAAATGGCTTCGGAGTAAAAATGTTGTGGCGATGCAGAATTTTGGAGCTGGGGCTGCACTGTCCTGAAAGCAGAAATCAGGGGGACCACTGATGCATCGTTTCTTCTCTTATGCCTGGAAGCTCACCTGTCTTCTCACAGCTAATGGTGCCTCATTCTCTAAGTGAGAGCTCTACTGTGCTTTTTCATGGAACCATCTTTAGTTACTCAGGCTCATACCGACCCCGCCCTTCTATGACTCGGGGTGCCTATGGGCTCTAGCCAACCACGCTTGGGCTTAATTGCTCTCTCAAGCTTCATGCCTCTTGCCTCTGTCACCCCAGAATCCAGGTGAGCCATTTGGAGGGGATACCCCATGTGTATACCTTTTGCGCGTCCCTTCCCTAAGCCAGGGAGGAGCTGCTTCCCAGGGTCACTGTCAAGGGAGCCCTTGTCACGACTCCTGATGCCACCCCAGGTCCCTGGGGGAAGAGCAGGGTTAGATTGAGCACATGAGACGATCAGGGTGGTCTGGTCACTGCTGAGCCTGTGGAGTCTGTTCATTTAATCTCTGGCTCTGAGATGCCTTGGGAAGGATGTGTGCTTCCACTGGTATTTCACTGGATGTAAGTCCTGAAAGATCATTATAGAACAGATAGTTAAAATGATTGTTTTTCTTTATATGGAGAAATTAGGAGTCTGCCAACATTTTTTATTTTATTTTTTACTACGGAGCGCTTCATGAACTTGCTTGTCATTCTAGTGCAGGGGCCATGCCAATCTCTGTATCATTCCAGTTTTAGTGTTATGTGCCGCCGAAGCGAGCACCCAACATTCTTAAGAAGCTTAAAACCGGCTCATCTATGGGACCTTTCTTCATTCCTTCGTTTTCTCCTTATCTACGAAGTGGGGGAGTGTGGGATGGGAGAGACTGAGAGAGGCCGGGTGTAATCGAGGCCACAGCAGCCTCAGCAATAATGAGGCTGGTCCTGAATTGGTGGCCGGTGAGGGCCTACTTTTAACCTTTACTGTGGGAACCTGGGACTTAAATTTTGCTGCTGGTGGGCCAGTGAAGAAATGAATCAGTGCTGTGCATGGCATTAGATGGGAGAAGAGGATGCAGAGCTTGGCTGCATAATGACCTGGTGGGAAGGTGGATCAGAAAGAACCACCCCTGCCCTGGCTGGTCGGGCTCAGTTGGTTGGGCATTGTCCCCGTGCACTGAAAGGTTGCCAGTTCCATTCCAGGTCAGGGCACCAGCCTGGGTTGTAGGCTCCATTCCTGTCCTGTAGGGGCCGCGCGGGAGACACTCTGACATTACCTTGATGTTTCTCTCTCTCTCTCCCTCTCTCTCTCTAAAAATCAGTTTTAAAAACCTTTAAAAAAGAATTGAAGTTATAAAAAACACACAGAAAGAACCACCCCAATGATACTGTTTTAGGGGTTCTGGTAGAGGGCCGGGCCCTCTGTCTTCTGAGAGTTACTGATTAAATTTGCAAGTGTTAAGAGAGGCCCTGAGGCCTGATTTATTTAAAAAATTATCTTGGGGACCCTTTTCTAGAAAACAGGAATTCTGGGGTGGGGAGAAGTTAGTAATTTTCCCAAGAATGCTTCTGAAAATTTGCATTGCAAATACTGCTAAATATCAGCAGGAGATTAAAAACTTTGACACCTTGCTGGAGCTCTTGGTGCAGATCAAATTCTTGTCTTCAGTCTAGAATTGGCAGCTTCTTCTCCTTAATTTTCATGCAGTAATCAGCGCTGAAAGAATATTTCGTTGACAGTTGCCCTTGGGGAGAACTCGGCCCGGGCTTGTTAGTTAGGGCAGACAGTTAAGTGGGAGCGAGAAGAATAATAACGCCAACTCCAAGGCCTCCATTTAGTTCCAGGAACGTCACCATTATCAACCTCTTTTTAATATTTACTGCCTGCTTTGGTGAATAATGGAAATTGGGGGTCGGCAAATCCATTTCAGAGTTAAGGAAAGTCCATTTTAATGGTCTGATTAAAATAAGATGAAATCCCATCTTTTAGGTCAATTAGCCCTTCCCGGAAGATAAGGTTTTACTGGTAGTGACGGTTTTTCCTTCTTAGGAGATAACATTGATTTAAGAACTCTCGTGACTGTCGGAGCCCCCTGTGCTCTGATTGGAGAAAGCAGTGTCAGTCTTGGGCTTACATGGGCCTCCAGGAAGACCTAACCCCCGCCGACAACACAGCACCACTGTCTTTACTCCCAATGTGCAAGTCACAGCCCTACATACCCCCCAAAAACCCACTCTAGTGACCACTGACAACTGCTGTTAGCAGAAAATTTCCTGTAGTGGGACAATTCTTCTTCCATTTTTTCATACCACCGGTCCGTTTTCCCCCTGTACTTTTGGTTGAGATAAATAGGAGTTACTTTTAGTCACAGTTTCAAGTGGTATAATATCTGACCTAATGGAATGGCTGTAGAATAGACTCTCCCTCCTATTGCCTTTGTGCAAAGAAAATCAAGGCAAGAGTAGGAAAGCTGGTGAATAGGTCTAGTGATCTACTGCACAGGCATGAGGGCCGTAGTTAGTGATGCTGTATTGAATTCCTGAAATATGCGAACAGAGTAGATTTCAGGTGCTCTCATCACACCCCAAAAAGGAACTATATGAGGAGATGGTATGTTCATTAGCTTGTCTACAGTAATTCTTTCACTGGTATATATGTATAGCAGTTGTCCACCTTAAATAGATGCAATTTTTAGTTTAATCCTCACCTGACAGTATTTATCCATTGATTTTTTAGAGAGAGTGGAAGGGAGAGGGAGAGACAGAGAGAAACACCGATGTGAGAGAGACTCATTGAGTGGTTGCCACCCACATGCCCCTGACCAGGGCCAGATCCTGCAACCGAGGTATGTGCCCATGACCGGAATCGAACCCAGGACCCCTCAGTCTGCAGGCCAATGCTCTTATCCACTGAGCCAAACTGGCTAAGGCAATGCAATTTTTATTTTTAAGTTTTTTAAATAAGTTTAGGGAAGGAGAGAGAGGATGATAAAGTAAATGGTACACAATATAGACGATTAATAAATCTGGGTAAAATATATGGGTAAAAAGGAGTCCTTATCCTATTAGCAACTTTTTTGTAGTTTTGAAAGCTTATCAAAATTAAAAGTCACCTCAAAATGGAAAAAAAATAGAGGAAAGTGCTGTGGAAAGGTGGACCAAAACAGTCAGACGTCAGTGGGAGGAGTTTTCGTTTCGTGGGAACTGTAGGGTCAAATGTGTCAGACGAGGATACGCTACTTAGTTTCCAAACCAGAGCCTTGTCTAGTATGTACAAAGGGCTGGTTTGTGATAACATGTGATATACCTGTAGTTACGACAGGGCTTTTCAAAACTGAAACAACCCACGTTGCATTAAAAATCCCTAGGCCCTATGAACCAGGAGGTCACAGTTCAATTCGCAGTCAGGGCACATGCCTGGGTTGCAGGCTTGATCCCCAGTGTTGGGGATGCAGGAGGCAGCCATCAATAATTCTCTCTCATCACTAATGTTTCTCTCTCCCTCTCTCTTCCTCTCTCTTAAATCAATAAAAACATATTTTTAAAAAAGAGAGATAAAAATGCCTGGACCTAGATGACGTAACTCCCTTAGCAGGGAACCGCAGCTCCTGCATCTGTGAGCCCGGCTACAGAACACGTAGACCGTGATGTCACTGTAACATCGAGCGAGAGGAAAGCACGGATGAGGGGTTTGTGAAAAGACCACAGAGGGCAGCAGCGCTCAAGAGCTCTTTGTTTAGAAAGCCAAGTGACTCTGCCAGGAAGGAATTACCTTTCAGCATCTTCTGTGGCATTTTTGGCACCTTTGGCCAAAAGGGACATGAAGAAGCAGGCAAATAACTGATTTGGTATTGTTTTCTGGTATGTCTCCGGCATGCAAGAAATTCTTTTTAAAGAATTTCTGCCTCTGGTTTGTCTGCCTCTGGTTTGTAGCAGGAATATATATTTTATATATAAGGATTTCTCTTCATGCAAGGTACGTGTAGCTAATTGACAACTGGTAGGCTGAGGATGGAAGCCCTGAGATGGCCGCAGAAGGTCTCAGAGACACAGGAACCCAGACGGTGTGGGCAAGAAGCTGGAAGGTGGCTTGGCTGGGGATCGGAGGAGCCTGGGCCTTATCCTGAGGTGGAAGTGAGCAGAAGGTTTCCAGCATCAGCTGACATTTCCAATGCATAGGAAGATTCAATTGGTCACACATCCCTCACAGATCAGAAAAGAGGAGGAGGCCAGGCAGGGACACCTGCCAGGACCAGCAGTTGCTACAACCCAGAATAGACGATGGGAGCTGGACCTGAGGCAGCAGTGCTGGCAGAACAGGGTAAATAACAAACCAGCTTTCTGGTTGAAGGATTAGAAGGGGAGCCCTGGGGACCCTAAAAGTATCAGGGGGATCATGGAGGAGGAGCTCAGGAATGCGACCTGCAGAGTCTTTTGAGAAGTCTTGTTCTCACCTCAATGTGCACGCATGAATCTGACCCTAGACAGCATATGGAAAATTTTGAGAACTGACTGAATAAGACGGTAGATTACCGCCCAGCTCCCAGACCTGGCACTGGCAGCACATGCAGTACCAACCCAGTGGCTCGGCCAGTGCTTTGAAGGCTGAGCTGGCGCTGGAACCATAGCCCGAGAAGGGCCGGTCATAGCGTGTGGCTGTGAACAGAACCAGGTTAATTTCCAGCTTCAACAGAAATCTGAACATTCTTCTGTAATATTTAAAGGTAAACCAGAGTCTTTTAATCTTCAAAATGGTCCAGATATAAGCCAGAATTACTTGGCATAGGATAAACTAGGAAAATCTCAACTTTCATGGGAAAAGACAGATCAACAGACCCCATTGCCAAGGTGGCATGGGTACTGGATTTATCAAATACTTTAAAGCAGCTAATGTAAAAATGCTTCGGGAAGCAAGGGTGGCACTATTGCCATAAACGAAAAGATAGAAAGTCTCATCGAAGAAAGATAAGAGAAGGTATTAAGGAAAACCAAATGGAAAAATTAGACATGAATAATATAATAAGCACCACAAAAAACTCACTAGATGGTCTCAGTAACAGATTGGAAACAATAGACCTAAATTCTGATGCACCAACAATTATATTAAATCTCACTGACCTAATCACAATAATTAAAGACACAATCGGAATGGGTAAACCGAGCAAGACCCAACTAAATGCTGCCTACAAGACACCCACTTAATGCTATGAATAGGAGGCTTAAAAGCAAAAGGGCAGAGAAATAAATGATCATGCAAACACCAATCAAAAGAAGGCTGTATTAATAACGTTAGCGGGAATAGACTGCAGAATAAAGAAACTAGCAAGGGATAAAGGAGAATATTGTAACGACAAAAGGGTTAATTCACTCAGAAATAAAAAAACCTATACAACTTCAAACTACATGAAATAAAAACTGAAAGAACTGAAGTAAGAAATGGAAACTCCTCAGTTACAGTTGGAGACTTCAGCATATTTCCTCTTGCCGATCAACAGAACTGGTAGCCTGAACATCACTAAGACTGTGGAGGGAGTGAACAGCACTATCCACACTCTTGTTCTTTTTAAATTTAAGTTTATCTTTTTTGTTGAAAGTATTACAGATGTCCCCATTTTCCCTCATTGACCTCCTCCACCCCATTCCCACCCCAGGCCTTCATTGCACTATTGTCTCTGTCCGTGGGTTATGCATAAATGCATATAAATTCTTTGGTTAATCTCTCCCCAAACCCCTGCCTTCCCCCTTCCCTCTGAGATTTGTCAGTCTGTTCCATGCTTCCATGTCTCTGGATCTATTTTGTTTTAGTTGGGATTCTTAGAGTCTTCTACCCAGTGGCAGCAGTATATACACTCTTTTCAAGTGAGCATAAAACATTCACCAAAATAGGCTATATCCTGGTATCCTAGGTTACAGCTAAATTTTAGAATTGAAATTGTGTGTTTTCTGACCATAATGGAATTAAACTAAACCAATAACAGAAGGATAGCAAGATTATCTCCGAATACTTGGAAATTAAACAACATACTTTTAAGTAATCCATATATTGAAGAGAAATTCTCAAAGGAAATTAGAAAATATTTTGAACTACATGAAAATATATCAAAATTTCTGGATGTGGTTGAGGTAATGCACGGAGGGAAATTTTTAGCATTACGTGCTTCAATTAGGAAAAAAACACACCTCTAATCAACAATGTAAACACTGACCTTAAGAAACTAGGATAGAAAAAGAAAAAGAAAGCCACTCAACCAAAATGGGGACTGACTAGCCCCATTACTATAACTGATATTAACTACAACCATTAACTACATTTAATATGCAGATAATCTTCTGAAAAAGGAGCATTCAGGCCCAGATGGCTTCTGGCAAATTCTGTCAACATTTAAAGACTAAATAAAGGCAATCTTATATAATCTCTTTCATGAAATAGAAGAGAAGGGACCTCTTCCCAGCTCATTTATAAGGCCGGTATTACCATGATATGAAATGGGACAAAGCCTGGAGACTACAGACCAATCTCTCTCATGAACCAAGGTGCAAAAATCCTCAGCAGAATATCAGCAAGTCCAACAACATGTGAAAAGAATGATGCACCATGGCCAAGAGGAAATGCAAGGCTGGTACCATATTTGAAATTCACTCTGTGTAAACTATAACACCAACAGCGTGAAGAAAGGGCACATAATATCAGTTGAAGTAGAAAAAGCATTTGACAAAATTCAGTATCCATTTATTATATATTAAAAACTCTGAGCAAACAAGCTGCTTCCAAAATTTATATAAAAAGGACAAAGGACAAGAATAGCCAAAACAATTTGGAAAAGGAAGAATGACATTTTAGGAGTTATGCTACCTGATTTTAAAACTTACTATGAAGCTGTGGTAATCAATATAGTGTGGATTAGCAAAACGATAGACAGATCAATGGCGCAGCATAGAGAATCTAGAAATGGACCCACACAAACATAGCCAATGGGTTTTGGGGAAAATTTGCAAAAGGAGTTAAATACAGGATAATCTCTTCCACAGATGATGTTAGATCAGTTGGACATCTGTATAAAAAGAGAACCTCAATCTAAACCTTAAGTTTATGCAAAAATTATTTCTAAATGAATCACGCATCTAAATATGAAAAGTGAAACTATAAAAATGTTAGAAGAACACAAAGGAGAAAAGTTTTGTCGCTTTGGGGTAGGCAGAGGCCCATGCCCCCACTTCAGGTCTTTGAGATTCTTTCAACGTGTGCTTCTGTTCGGTAGATAATTGATGTTTGACTTCTACCAGGTAGTTTTTATGACTAACATTTGTTGAGCAGTTACTCTGAGGCAGGCATTGTTCTAACTCAATCCTACAACACCCCTGAAAAATAGGCCCTATCTCACTTTGGAGATGAGAAACTGAAGCACAGAAATATTAATAAAGATGCCTAGAGTAACTTCTGTGAACCACAGAACTACAAGTGCCCTGGGCAGTCTCTTGTGAGATGGCGCCGTTACCCACTCAGTCTGACATTCTCACCCTGCTCATCCTGCTTGGAAATGCAAGTCACTAATATTCGTGGCTCCTGTGACCCACACTGTGTACAATTGTGTGTGTGTGTGTGTGTGTTTGTGTGTGTGTGAACTTTATTCACAGGCCCACACTGAGGCTGGCGGGCTTTCTGCCTTTGAACCCCAGTATTAACCCACTTGAATCTATTTAGCGCCATCTTGTGTTTGTAGTGGGTTTTACTGAAAGCAGTGTTTTAGCACTAGGGCTGGGGAACAAAAGATCTAAGTGGACAAGCTTTTGATTTCCCAAATATTACCACCAATCAGTGTGATCAGAAACTTGAACTCCACTAGACATGAACTTTCTGGTGACTTCCCTTCTGCAATGTGGTCAGTTAATAGAATCTAGGAGGGAAACAGATCATAAAGAGAAACATTCAAGTTGGCCTTTAAATCTCCCTTTGCCTTCCTGTTTTGTAGCAGTGTCCTGGCTTCGTGGGCTGCCTGCAGCCCCAGAGGCCCTGAGAGGTTAGGATGGAGACCTTCTTTCCTGCCTTTCTAGCTCTTGGGGGAGGGCCCAAGGGATGCACCTTTCAGAGACCCAAGAACCTGCATTGTCTCTCCTGTGCTGTTAGACAGATTTAAAAGATGCTAAAACCTGCCTGCAGATTTACTTCTTTGTTTATTTTTTTTCAACTATAGTTTACATTCAATATTATTTTATATCAGAGGCCTGGTGCACGAAATTCTGCACAAGTAGGGTCCCTAGGCCTGGCCGGTGATCAGGGCCAATCTGTGGGACAACCAGCTGGGTGATCAGCCAATCAGTCCCCCCCCCCCGCTGGCACCCACTTTGGCCAGCCTGGTGCCACCTGCTTGCTGGCCCTCCCCTCCCCCCCACCACCAGTGCCGGTCACCTCCCTCTGCAGGGCGACTGGCAAGGCGATTGAGAGGCCCCCACTGGCATCTGCCTTGGCTGGCCTGGGGCCTGCGGGCTGGGGGCAGCTCCTGCCCTCTGATGGTCAGTGCACATCATAGCGACCAGTCATTCTGCCATGTGGTCAATTTGTATATTAGGCTTTTATTATATAGGATTAGCTTCAGGTATACTGCATAGTGGTTAGACAAGCACCTAGTTTACAAAGTGTTCGCTCTGATATTTCTAGTATCCACCTTCTTCAACAGCAGAACTCAAATGGGAAAAAGACTGTGGTACAAATTCCCCCTCCCTGGAGTTTCGCCAGCTTGTTTTGGAAGGGAGAGGAGGAACAAGAGGGGAGAAAGGGTAAGTGAGGCAGGATGCACTGAATTCTCAGAGCTCTTCCCTGAAGTGGAGGTGGCAGGGGTACACTGCTAGTAAAAAATTCTAAAAACCAAAAGAAAAGCATCTAACATTTTACAGTCTGATTTCATCCCCGTTTCTATAGAGGAGGTTTACTTTTCTGTTATAGAAGTGAAAGATGCTCATAATTGAAAAGTGGGTAAATAGGAAAATAATACATCCAAAGAACATATGCACAGTCATAATGCTCAATGTATCACGGGGCTTCCTTTCCCTCTGGGCATGAAGGTGTTAGTGCTTACCTGAATTATGTGATGTTTATTCATGATTTTCTACATGTTAATTCTTTTATTATAAACACTTTACAGTTAGGACATAGCTTTGGTAAATGACCGTATGCTGAGTTCCATAGCTATGATGGGTATGTAGGTGTTCGTTGATATTTTGATGTTATAGATGACACTTCAGTGAGTTTGCTTCATCCCGTTTCCCCCTTTAACATAGGGTTATTTCCTTAGGTAGATTCCCGAAATCACATTGATGGGGGTGGGGGCAGAGAGGACTTTCAGGCTCCGAGTACCGACAAGGAGGAGCCAGACCATCATGGCTGGGGCTGGGCCCCACCCCTCAGTAGTTGTGGGTTTGGGCACATTCCCTCACTTTTCAGAGCCTGAGTTTTTTCCTCTGTCAGGTGGGGGTAATAATATCCACTGCACAGGAGAGCTGTTGCATTAATAACACATATGACTCCCCCCCCCCCCTTAGAGCATGGCACACAACAGGCTCTAAATTATATAGTGACTATTTTAAAAAACAATGACAGCACTAAATAGTCATATTACAGGACTTGTGCCAATTTGCCCTGCCACCGGTAATGTATGAAGTTACTTGTTTACCCTCACCAGCAATGAATAACCGAATCATTTCTTTGATTATTTCAGTGAAAATGCTACCTCAATATTGTTTTAAGTTTGCATTTTTGTTAGAGAATGAACTTCTTTGTACATTATGTGAACCAGCTTGTTGTCTCTTATGAAAAGCTTTTGGCTTTTTTCTGTTGGCATTTAGTATTTTCTTATCAATTTGTATGAAGTGTCTATGTATAATACATCATTTAAACCTTCATCATATTTGCTGTCATTTGTCCTTTTATCTACTGTTATCTTTTTATATCAAACTTTGGTTTTCTTTATATGTGACATACATATTTCTCATTCAGATGAGAAAGTGGCTGCAATCATGACCTCTTCATTGTAAATTCTGTAGATGAATATTTTATTGAATCTATGACATTCCTTGCAAAAATAACAAAATTATGTATTCATTTCCAACCATCCTACGTCTCATTATTTTTCATGTCATTAAATTTTCCTGAACTCTAGAGCAGTGTTAAGTGATCATGGGATTAGGAGGCATCATTTTAAAATGATTCCTGATTTTAATAGGAACAGCTCAGTGTTTCACCGTTAAGTAGAATATAAATATGTTATTACAATAATTACGCTGTTTATTGTGTCAAGGATCTAAGTAATTTTTTTTTAAGTTTTGAGTTTTTCCATATATAGGGGCATAATTTTTTCCAGAATGATTATGCGGTTGTGTTATTTGATCTTTTGTTGGGTAGGATAATAATAGCTTTCTAATATCACACATATATTTGTATGCTTGCAATTATTATATACTCACTATTTCGTGTTTTACTTTTCTCAACTAACACCATTTTATATAGACTCTCCTACAACCTACATGTAAACTTGTATGTGTGTGTGATGCATAAATAAAGAATGTGAGCCTTGGCCCCTGTGGCTCAGTGGTTAGAGTGTTGGTCTGCACATCGAAGGGTCTTGGGTTCGATTCGTGGTCAAGAGCATGTCCCTGGGTTGCAGGTTCAATCCTCAGCCCTGTCCTGGGCATGTGCAAGAGGCAATCGATCCATGTGTCTCTCTCACATCAATGTCTCTCTCTCTCTCTCTCTCTCTCTCTCTCTCTCTCTCTCTCTCTTTCTCTTTCTCCTGCTCCTTCCCTCCCTCCATTCCATTATTCCATTTTCTCTAAGAAAGCAATGGGAAAAATATCCTTGGGTGAGGATTAACAAAAAAGAAAAGCAAAGAAAGAATGTGAGAAAAATGCATTAATATATCAAGAATGCTTAACCTAAATTATGGGATTATGAATTATTTTTACTTCACTCCTCCATGTTTTCCAGTTTGTGATGTCCTACTTTTACCATGAAAAGAAAGTATTGCCTAACAATGTCAATGCCAGGCCCATTAATTATGGGTGAAATGAGATTTAGGAGGTCAGATATGGTTTTAGGGAGCCTACTTAGTTAGAGTATGTAACTTCTGCTCATTATCTAGAGTCCAAACTATTTTGATATGAGGGAGCTGAAAACATGGAGTTCATGTATTTTTGAAAAAGGAAATGCCATGGCTCGGATTTTCTTTTTTAATAATGGCAATATGTGGTGACTGTTTTCCTTCACTAAGAATTTAGGACTTTGTGTTTGAAAAATGATATTTTTCATGATTTCTGACATCTTAAACTCTGCAAGTCTTTAGAAGGAATTACAAATAATATTAAAAATACATATATGTATCCCTTATCTACAGGATTCAAATGGCCTCAGCTGGGGATGTTCCAGAGCCTCTGGGGCAACTAGATAGGTTGTTGTGGAAACTTCATTAGTCCTCGGGCCCCACCAGGAGGCTACAGACCAGACACCATCTTGTGGCTATCGCTGCCTGTCTACTGCACACAGATATAGAAACGTCGAAACATGCATTTACACATCAAGATGCAGAGAAACAGCAATCACTGCATTTGGTACCTTAATTGCATCTTCCAGGCGCCAGGAATAGCCCTTGTTTCTTCTGCTGTGATCCACACTTTTCTCTCTAAAATGAGATTTTGCTAATTTCAGAGCCCAGCATTTTCTTCTAATTTGGTTCTTAACATACTGTGTACTTAAAGTATGAAAATCTCCACAGCCATTACGATCGCTGAAAATTATATTTACATGTAAAACCATAATGTCTCCTTGCTTCTTTTTCTCTCCTCTGTAGCTCTGGGCCAGATTATGTTGTATGTGGATGGGATGAACGGAGTAATAAACCACAATGAAACCATTCAGTGGCTGTACACTCTCATCGGGTCAAAGGTAAGAGAAGGTTCTGGTTGAACATGTCATTCAGTTTCAGTATCATCTGCCTTTTTCTGTTACCCTGTCTGAGATGCTTTTGCAGAAAGGAATCTTTTTTGGCTTGGTTCTAGCCCTGTCACAATGCAAATGAGGACTCCTATTTTATAGATTTAAAAAGACACTCAAATGGCAAGAGTTTATGACTCTTTAATGCATTTTATGTTTTCTTCTTTTAAGTTTAATCAAGTGCTTTTGGCGCCTCTTGTTTTTAATGATTAATTTAAAAACTATACCATCACCCGGCTGGAGTGGCGAGGTTGGCTGAGCGCTGTCCTGTGCACCAAAGCGTTGCCAGTTTGATTCCCAGTCAGGCCAGGTGCCTGGGTTGCAGGTTCAATCCCCGTTTGGGGCATGTACAGAAGTCAACCAATGGGTGTTTCTCTTTCTCTCTCTCCTCCTTCCTTCTCTAAGCATATCCTCCGGTGAGGATTAAAAAATATGTAATAAAATAAAATAAAAACTATACCATAGACACAGTATCAATCTTACCTGCTATATTTCATATTCAGATACTTAAGCACATATGTATGGGTTGTACCGATGTGTATGCGTGTTCCTATATATAGATGAAAGAATTTGAGACTGTCTTTCAACTCCGCCATTCACTACGAAAGTAGCCAACATTCATTAAATATTTACCAGGCAGCAGGCATGGTAAAAACGCTTTGCAAACATGATCTCCTAAAAGGTAAATTATTTTATTCCCATTTTTTAGTTGGGGAAATAATGCTTAGTTATAAGAATCTATCTGATTTCCTGCGTGGATATTGGCATGTGTCTGCCCCGCCATGCCTTGGCTATGATGCCCTCATACTCTGGGAGTGTGAGGCCAAGGAGGCAGCTCTATCCTATCACTGCATGTCCTGGCAGCTGGGTGAGGTTCTGGCATCGTCCTCTCTGGTTCTCAGGTGGGGCCATGAGGGGTCTAGTTGGAGGAGGGGCTTGTAAGAAGGAGGAAGAAGGGATCCAGTTCCAAGCAGGTGCAAATGAACCAAGGATGGAATGTGGTCAGCTTTGGGGCGAGGGTGGGTGGGGCACCATGGAGGAGATCACAGTGACCATAGTGGGCATCAGGGTTAGACAGAGGAGGGTCTTGGGATTCCAAAAGCTAGGGAAGGGAGCAGGCTTTGCAATAAAAATGGACTCTTGATACATGTCATGGCTGAATTAAGACATCTTTATAGCTTTATTACGGTCGTGATAAAACACCAACGGTCAGCCCTGTTTCGAACAGGAAATAAAACCCAGCATGCTTATGGTAGGAAAAGTGGCAGTCTTTCAGCCGATCGCCAGGGATGGGAGGGAGAAGAGATACTGAGAGGAAAGACACTGAGGAGAGAAGGGGGGATGGGAAAAGATGAGAGGAGAAACCTCAGGGAGGAAAAGAAAAAGAGGAAATGAGCAAAAGGAAAGGCCTCAGGCCTGCATCTGTCTGCTCAGGAGATGGGGGAAGACTCAGCCAAGGTCTGCAGCAGCATCCTGTCCATTTTCATTTGGAATCATCTATAAGGAAAACAAACCACCAAAAGGCGCACGTGGGAAAATTCCTTACTGCATTTCTAAATACCATGGAGAAACCATCAAATTAAAAGCCCTCAAGAATGAGGATGTAGGAATTCTGTGTCCCAGTCCCCTTTGCTGGGTAGCACACGCAGTGGTGGGGACCCTGGGCATCTGTTCTCGGGGCCTCTGAGCTGGGCATTTGCTCCCTCACTTGGGGCATTGTCCCCAGATCAGTGCTGCTCTTTTCTCCATCTGTCATTTTCCCAAAGGAAGGTCCATAGTGGTCTCTGACTCCTGTGTTCACACTGGGCCGGTCACTGTGAAGGTGAGAAAATAGAGGCACAGGGCAGCCTAAGCCTTGCAGCCATGGTGCTGGAAAGGGGACGGACTGACCCTGGGTGATGCCCCGCAGCCCACGCTCACTCATTGTGACATCCGATGACCCTGCAGGCTGTGCTCAGTTTCAGGTCAGTGGCAAAAGTCAACAGCGCCAGCAGCCACCAAGTTTGTTTTCCATGCAATTCTAACACGATCACCTCTTATTTACAAAACCAACCCAGTGTCCCCTGACACTCCCCATCACCCCATATCTAGATGGTGAGGAATCTGCAAGCAGAAAGGATGCCCTAACCTACACTTTTAGGTTTTGAGAAGGAACCCTTAGTTCCTTAAACATACAAACTGGCCATTAGGGCCACAGAGCTTCTCCCAGTTCAAATAAAATTAAAGCGGGAGAGCCAGCAGCCCTTAGGGCTTTCTTTTGACTAAGAGTTGAGTTCTCAGTACCTAAAGGTTTGCCTTGAGATCCTGTGGTTTTTACCTTAAACAGGCACAGAGTTGATACTGAAATCCTGGATTAGGGAAACCTTGCCATCCTGTCTTCATAACCTTCCTTTTTCCTTCCATGAAAGGCAACACGATGTGATGCTGCCATCAGGCCTGCCAGAGGGTCATTGTGCAACACATATTTGCAGATATTTGAGACGCAGAGTCAGAGGACAGAATGATGTATTTGCTGCCAAATAATTACTTTTTAAAAGAAAGAAAAAGTGTTTTCAATAAAGTGCTTTAGTCTGTTTACCAAAGTCCATCTTTAAACCCCAGTCAGAGGTAAGAAGCAGTGGGCCACCCTGTGACTTCTCACATGGTGTGAATTTTTCCCCTTCATGCATATGGAAGTCTAATTAATTGGGATAAGATGAGTCAGCTTATACAGCACAGCCTTTTGTCTCTCTGACAGAGTCTCTGTCTCTCGTGACCGTATGGATCCCCTTCTGGCCCGTGGGGGAGGCCCCAGGGACCCCTAGCTCCTTGGGAGTTCCCCAGGATGCCTCCTGATGCGGTCATGGAGTCTTCCCTATCTGTGGTGCTGTCCACCTTGGCTTGCTCTGTTCTCTCCAGTTCACTGTCAGCCCCACTGAATCAATTCTTCCAGCGGTGCCCTAGGTTGCTGACCACAGATCTCTAGATAGCGTTGGTACTTGTGTGATGTTGGTCATGCTTCCCTACTCCTCCCAGAACAGCTACTAAACCTGAGCTGAGGGGAGTCCTGGCCACAGTCTCCCTTTCACACACACACACACTCTCTTACATACATGAGAGGGCCACACACACACACACACACACACACGGGGGCACTATAAGATGATTAGGATGGTTAGTAGTGTGTGGTGTGTAGAATAGAATGGTGGAGGGGGAGAAATTGACAGGGATGGGAGGCTAAGGGCTAGTGTAGTATCAACGCTGGGAGGTGATGAGGCCCGGTCAAGAGTTGAGGTGGAAACAGAATATTGGAAATATGGAGACATTTTAAGGAATAACTCCCTAGGACTGGGTTTCTGGATATGGAAAAATAAAAGCAGGAATCAAAGATCGGGGAGAATACAGTTTTGAATCTGGGCAGCTAGGAATGCAGCATTGCTTTTGGTAGAAGAAAGAAGTGGAAATTGAGGTTCCTTGGCAGGAAAGCTCTGATAGGCTGGTTTTGAGATGAAGGCAATGTCCCGAAGGACAGCTTAGCAGATGCCCCCAAGGTGCCAGGTACTCCAGTAAGTGCTGGCTGGCGAGCCCTTTGACCTCAGAGTTGTCAGCATGTCACTGCTGTGTGAGGCACATGACCCACCTGTGTGTGAGATCTGAAGTGCTTTTTGAGTTACATAAGATAAAATCACAAAATCCCAGTCTTGAAGAGGTGGCAAGGTCTTGTCAAAAATGTTCCTGACATTCACCAGCCACATTCCTGATACTTCCAACAGCCATAGTTGGGCACTGGAATCGGTGGAAAGCCTTCCTCATCCGGACCCGCCTCTACATCTCTGTCATCAGCCAAACGCGGTGCTCTGCTTTCTGAAGCAGCACACACTCACTACTCCGTGGAAGTTGAGTTTTCAAAGGCAGTATGTCACCCTGTCCAAGAGGCTCCTTGTTCCATAGACAGATCTCCATAAACAGGAGTAGTGGGTGAGGGTTTGACCCTTCTGCCCTTCTAGGGCAGGTGGCCAAGTCAAGGACTAGCATCTGTGCTCTAGTAGCTGGAAAACGAATAGGGACAAGGGGTTCTAATACAGAAGAACATTTGAGGTGATGTGAAAACCCCAGAGTATTTCGTGGGCTGTTCCCCGCAAAGAGATGTTCTAGGACAGTGGTCGGCAAACTCATTAGTCAACAGAGCCAAATATCAACAGTATAACAACTGAAATTTCTTTTGAGAGCCAAATTTTTTAAACTTAAACTATATAGGTAGGTACATTGTTATTAACTTAATTAGGATACTCCTAAGCTGGCCTTTGCTAAAACATCCTCAATCTGATTGTGGTACGTTCGCTGAGGTCGACCCCTTCCAACTCTCCCATCCACATTCGTCTTGTATACTTGTTTTCCATCTCCTTTTGTTCATCCTCTCTATGTGTCCAAACCATCTCAACATACCTTTCTTAATCCTCGACACTACATCTTCTTTCACTCCAAAACATTCCCTAAAATTAACTTAATAAACTTTACTTAAAGTTTTAAGTCAACTTCGCACTGTATGTGCGCGCCTGCACATGGTATTTTGTGGAAGAGCCACACTCAAGTGGCCAAAGAGCCACATGTGGCTCGTGAGCCGTGGTTTGCTGACCACTGTTCTAGGAGAAGTGAATGGACAGTTGGCTCAGAAGCAGAGGCTTCTGGGAGCAGGCCTGGAAGTAGCCCTGCAGGCTCAGGGTTGCCTTTGCCAGGCTGCTAACTGCCATCCCCAGGCTTCTGTCCACCTGCCAGCACTCACCTGCCCTCCCTCCTCCATCCACTCTAAGGAGATGTGAGCTGGATGCCAAACTCTTGCTAACAGGACATTCACCATACCTGAGGCTCAGGTATTGTCCACTTTCATGTTTCTAGGCCTGGTATTTACTTAAGAAAGTTCTTTAACCTTGATTATTGCTTGGAAAAGAGTATTTGTCCCATTTCCCCAAGACTTAAATTTTTGCACAAGAGGGAAAGACAGGTTT
This sequence comes from Myotis davidii, assembly GCF_000327345.1. NCBI lineage: Eukaryota > Metazoa > Chordata > Mammalia > Chiroptera > Vespertilionidae > Myotis > Myotis davidii. The sequence goes on along the minus strand of NW_006292687.1, from coordinate 6,678,233 downwards.
CCTCACTGGAGAATAGAAAGAATCAGATTTGACTTCCTCCAGCAATTAGGTGTGTGGCAGGTTGCATAGCCTCCTAGAACATGGGGTTTTGTATCTGAAACGAAGGATGTCACTAACTGGAAAAGCACCCAACCTTGTTCATTTCCCCGCTTCAAGCTGCTCTGTAAGGCAGTATTTCAATGCAGAGTTTTTGGGATTCCTTAGTGAACAGTAACAGGAGGGATTTATGTTACCTATGGTACCTATTTACGTTACCTAACTCTTCATAATTACGATGAATAACCTAAGGGAAAGTGAGCAAAATGGATATTTTCTGGTCTTGTCATCATTCTTTAAAGAAACCTGCTGCTTATGGCCCCAGAATTGTATCTCAATAGAAGAACATGCTCATTTGTAGCACTATTTATTATTTTAACATTCATTTTAATTATTTTTGAATAGTCTGCGATGTTTGACGTTCTGTAAGATTTCCACTAATGAGTAACAATTTAAAGGGTTCCTAGCCTTGCATTTGGCCTACTAGGTTCATCCCAAAGCCAGTTCTCTTTCTGCAAACTTCGTTGAGTCATCAGCAAGTCTGCCATCAGGCCCTGAGGCCATTGCACATGAATTTGGTACAGGTGACTTCCTGACCTGGCAGCTGTGCCAACCCTGGTGACTATACTTCTCCTTCAGGGACCTCTGAGAGCCATGGCCCAGAGTTCTGTGCTCAGGTACCATAGTCGGGCCTGTACTTTACTTCTGATAAGACCCACCTCATTTTGCTGACAGAGTCTTTGAAGGCGGAGAGCTACAGAGTCAGAGGTGTCTGTTGGACTGATGGACAGACGGTGACATAGATTTCAGGGCCTGATCTGAGATCCTTGAGCAGGAATTCAAGCTTCAGTCTATGTCATTGGAAGAAAGTGTTTCATTAAGAAAATCTAGTGTCTTAAGTCACTTGAATTTTTCTGTTGATAAAATACTCAGATATTCTTAGTTCTTTCTGACAAGCTTGTAAACAGTGGCACAGCTTCGCAGATCAAGATATCTCGCTGATGCCCTGACTGGTTTGGCTCAGTGGATAGAGCGTCGGCCTGCGGACTCAAGGGTCCCAGGTTCGATTCCGGTCGAGGGCATGTACCTTGGTTGCGTGTACATCCCCAGTGGGGTGTGTGCAGGAGGCAGCTGATCGATGTTTCTCTCTCATCGTTGTTTCTAACTCTCTGTCCCTCTCCCTTCCTCTCTGTAAAAAAATCAATAAAATATATGTATTTAAAAAAAAAAAGATATCTCGCTGATTTTGAATTCCTTTTTAATAACCAGCATCCATTTCTATAACATGTATTTATGCTTTTTTAGTGGAAAATGAAACAAATAGAACGAAGCCTGTTTTTCTGACCCCCTTTGTAATTTAAGTCCTGAGGTTTGGAAATTGTTTTCTTTTTATGGTGGTTGCATTTTTAGAAGAGGAGTAGGAATTTGGAGATTTGGGGGGATACTTTTATTTCTACTTAATAAGCAGCATATTTGACCTGCTAAGTATAGCTCTTGGGTTTCTCTAAGTACAATAAAAACGTGCAGGGAGCTCTAGCTTGCTTTCAAGTGCAAACTTACTGAGGAAAATTGCTTTTTATTCCTTTTCCATACATCTGGTGGTTACATTTTATCTAAAACCTGGACACCCGGGTTCCGTACAGGCTGACTCCACACCCTCCCTGTGGGTTGACCCAGAAAATGAAAAACCCAGAAAAGTGCCATGTCTTCACCATCCTGCTACCCCCTCCATCCCAGCCTTGCGGGTAGGGAGTAACACTAGAGCCTCGAGTGGTTTATGCAGACTGGAGGCTCAGGCCTCAACTGAGGCCTGACTAATGTACATCCCTGCGTTAAAGGCACTTCTGTCCCCATGAGGACTCGGCCTCTGTTTCACGCGGAGTAGGAACAGACAGTGCGAATTGAGAGCTGCAGCAGAAAGGAAAGCTCAGCCCGGTCCCCCCAAATGTGCTAAACATACATGAGAAGCACAGCAGTCCACAGCTGGCTAGGTGTGCCTGTCTCCCCTCCAGCCCAGTGCAAGGCTGGTCTCCGATTCCTGTTACATACTGTCATTTAGCTGTGTGTGTGGACAGCGTTAAAATAGAATACTAGCATTCCCTAGAGGCAATCACGTGAGAAGTAGGTAACATGTGGCCCAAAGGCTGAGTCTAGAGTAGACCCTCTGAGTGTTCCCTCCAGCCCCACGGAAGTGAAATCATGTGTATGAGCAGGAGCCCAGAGGCTGTCACATAACCTTTCTGCTCCGTGAAACCCGGAAAGGTGGCTGGATCCGCTGAGTCTGTCTGACTGACTCTCTTCTTCCCAGAAAGGGCTGTCCCCTGGGAAGGGCTTTCTGTCCTCGGAGCCCTGGCTCTGAGGGCCTCTAGTGTGGGTAACACTCTCAATTGTGTGTTGTAGGTGTTCTGGGTCCTACATCTCCTTGGGTCCTGGGCATCTGGCAGGTGCTGAAGACGTTGAAAGAAGCAGGGCATCTTCGGAGTGGGAGGGACCTTAAACGGTGCAGCCAGTCCACCCCCATCCAGGCTCTGAATTCCTCCAGCAATAATCTTAGCGAGTGGGCACAAAGAACATCCAGATGTGGGAACTGCACTCTCTGCCTCAGCCCCTGCTCTGAGGCTTACTCCTTGCGTCCCTGTTGAACTCGTTGTGACTGGTTGCTTTATCTTTCCAATGATCGCTCTTCCATAAGAATGAGAATCAGTTCTGATTGATCTTTCCTCAGTGCTAGGCAGGTGGGCAAGTGTTTGAGTTTATAAGTCATTTCAATGAGACTCTTCATTGGGACATGGAGGAGCACCAGGCAGAGCTGAAAATCAGACAATTCAGATGGGAAAGACACGGCCACGTCCCTTTGCGTCTGAGGCAGGTGGTGGTGTCTGCCCTGGCAGCCATGACTTGTTCCCACCCTCCTCTTTCGTGGTCCTTGCTCTTGGTGCCACAGTGGACCTGCCATACCTGGTCTGTCACTTGGTCTCTGGGTTGCTCCTTCCAGCCGAGCTTATTAGAATGCCTACGATAAGTTCAAGTAGCACCAAGTGTGGATTTTTAAGAGCATAGAGATGAGCCACGTGTTTGAACTTGGAAGAATGGGTATGTGGCCTCCATTGTGGCTGTTCCAAAGCTTTGGAGGGTTTTGACTATTTTACATACTTAAGGGCATCAAATTAAATGCTTTCTGGATAAATGAGGGATTGATATAGATATCTTTTGAAGTAACATACTTTTATCATTTCCAGGTGTATGCAGCAATGCTAAGAAGGTATTTCTGATGAGTCTTGCTGGCTGTATTTTGATGATTAGTTAGGACATGTTCTCCCTTAGTATCATGCATTTCCATAAAGTTAATGTTCTCATGTTCTCTCTTTTCTAAAGTAGCTTAACTACTCAATATGCTTATTAATTTTACATAGTAAGTCTTCCAAACACATGTAAACATAAACTTAGACTCACCTGTAATCAAATTGATAGAAACCTGAAATCATGAATGAGTTTGGGGTCTCTCTCTCTCTCTCTCTCTCTCTCTCTCTCTCTCCCCTGCCCCCTCTTAATTACAGTGCCCAAAATACTCCAAACAGAGCCTTTAAGCAAAAGAGAAGACATGAATAGGCATGTTGAGACCAATAGAAAAGGATTTGCTAGAAAACAGTGGTTTCTTAATTAGAGAGCCTGGTATTGGAGAGCGACTCAGGGGTCCTGGGTGCTGGGACCATGTCAGCCAAGGCCCCAGGACCACAGAGATGCTCAAAAGAAACCTTGATGAGATGGGCATGAGGGCCCCTGCTGAGACGGCTAATGGGGAGCGGGGTTGGGCAGCAGCCAGGTTCTTTCCCAGGAAGGCACTGGGTAGATTTAAACCACATAATGACAGTCCGCCTACTAAGGAAGTCGCCAAGCCTGGACTTGCTGGGTGTTTTATTTACTTGGAGAAATTTCTTGAGCTCTAAGTGTACCAAGATAGTGCAGTTTATTATGCCATTGCCTTCCCTCCTACCCCCAACCTTGTAGTTGGTGAGAAAAACACTCTGGAATTTAGTTTATTCCTTCTCAGGGGACAGAGGACCAAATGCAGGACTCAAGTTATGAAGGTAAAATGCCCCGAAGTGCTGAGGGCTCTCCGAAGAACTCCATCCCAGGTGGTAAGGACAGAGCCATGAGGATGTCCTTGGTGTAATTGTGCAGTCACTGGGAAGTGAAGTACTGGAGCCTGGAGTGTGGCAACTCTTTTGAGAAGTTTTCCTATAAAGGGGAGCTGAGAACCCCAGGACTGGCAGGAGAGAGGTGTGAAGTCAGAAAAAGACGATGGTTGACTAGGGAAGCGTGACAGAGGAGAGCAGGGCAGGGCAGCAGAGGTGTTTGCATGATTTTGGAGACATGACTTGGGGTGGGTGGTGCTTTTACTCTGCTCCCTGTGGGAGTGCATGATGCCCCAAGTTCTCTGTAAAGTCCCACGTGTCCCTAAGATTTTGACATGAGAATATACATCCGGGAGGCCCTGGGTCTTTCTTGGGCTGCAAGTGGAGAACCTGGAGCCAGTTCTCCACCACCATGGTGATGGAGGTGAGGGTCATGCATTGGTTGGTCATTAATTGACTAATTCTTTCATTAAGGAAACATCGCTGAGCCCAGTATGTGCCAAGTGTCATTCCAGGCCCTGCAAACAGTGCAAATAAGCCTCTCTCCTCAGGCTGTGTTCCTGCCTGTGAGGGATGGGCAACTGACAAACAACTTGCTAGGGATGGGGCAAGCTTGCCCTTCCTTCCTTCCTTCCTTCCTTCCTTCCTTCAGACACATCTATTGGTTGCCTCCCACATGGGCCCCAACTGGGGCGAGGATCAAACTTGCAACCCAGGTACGTGCCCTTGACCAGGAATTGAACCCGTGACCCTTTGGTGCATGGGCCAACTCTCTAACCACTGAGAAACATTAGCCAGGGAAGGCTTGCTGTTTCTTAGATGCATGATTTGAACCCATTTCTAGGAGGTAGTTGGTGTGTGAGTGTCCTGAGGAGGTGGTTCTTGGAAGGAAGCTGGTCCAGGAAACAAGACTGTGGATGAAGGATGAAGCAGTGTTTGTGGGGGCGGGGCGGGGGGGGTAGTGGCAGGAAGAGGGTTGACCTGGAAACATCTGCCACCGCCACAGCCCAGGGCTGGCTGGGCTGCAGGGGGAAGTTTAGGAATTTCTCTGGCTGAATTACTGTGACCTGTGTGGAGGAGGGACTCTGTGTGTGGCTCCTCACAAATGCTGTGCCCTGGGCCCAGCCAGTGTGGGTTTTAAGGCCCCAGATGGCCTCACTTGCTCAGTTTTAAGACTGGACTTGGTTCAGATGCCTGCTTACCTGACCTAGCTGTCGTGACCTCAGACAAGCCATTTAACCTGCTGTCCCTGTGTCCTCGCCAAAAAATGAGAATTGTGATCATTCCTATTCTACAATGCTCTAGTCTAGAAAATACCTCACTTGCGGTTTTGCTTTCTGTGATTTTAGTTACCCATGCTCAACTGCAGTCTGAAAATATTAAATGGAAAATTCCAGAAATAATTCATAACTTTTAAATTATTTGCCGGTCTGAGTAGTGTGATGAAATCTTGTGCTGTCTTGCTACATCCCACCTGGGATGTGAACCATCCCTTTGTCCAGTGGATCCACACTGTAGATACACTCCCTGCCTGGTAGTCATGTAGCAGCCGGCTCAGTTGTCAGAAGGACCATCACAGCATCGCAGTGTTTGTGTTCAAGTCACCCTGATAGTAGCCTAACACTACCTCATAACATGTGCTTCATTCACCTCGCTGCATCTCATCACGTAGGTCTTGTGTCATCTTACATCAGAAGAGTCAGTGCAGTGCAATAAGAGAGAGAGAGAGAAAGAGAGACACTATGTTCATATAACTTTATTATAGTATATTGTTATAGTTGTCCCTTTTATTATAGGTTGTTCATCTGTTACTGTGCCTAATTTATAAATTGAACTTTATCATAGGTGTGTATGTATAGGGGAAAACATAGTATGAAGGGTTTGGTACCCTTTGTGGTTTCAGGCATCCACTCGGGATCTTGGCACATATCCCCATGGATAAGGGGAACTACTGTAACTGACTCAGCCACCACTGCCTGGGGTATTGAGAGACCCTGGGTGTGAGCTCTGGGACCAAAGGCCCTGGGTTCAAATTTGGGTTCTATTTTATGGGTGTATTATTGGGCAGCTCCGTGCCTCAGTTTCCTGATCTGTGCAGTAGAGATAATTCTAATGCCTGCATTCTGAGGCCCCTGGGATGAAGCCTGTGTAGTTGTTGAGAAGAGCGCCTGGACCGAAGCATGTGCGGTGTCCGCTGCTGTTAGAGACGATGCCTTTGGGTTCAAGGGGCTGTGTGTGCCCCCCGTGATGGTGTCTTTTCTGCGCAGTTCCGCCTGGTGGTGAAGACGGCCCTGAAGCTGCTGCTGGTCTTTGTGGAGTACTCGGAGTCCAACGCACCCCTTCTGATCCAGGCAGTCTCTGCTGTGGACACTAAAAGAGGTGAGTGGTCCCTGCCCCCTGATTTCATCAAGGGAAATTGTCTGATGTAGGAAGACTCCCACTTCTTACACGTTCAAAACAGAATTAGGATAAACAGAATTCCCTTTGTGTGGACCTCCCACTGCAGGAACCATAGTGAATATATAAAGATTAGAGACAGAGTGAGGTTTGCAGGGAAAGAAAAGCACTCGCTCTGAGCTTGTCTTCTCACTCTGTCCCCTGCCACTGAGCACACACCAGGTCTTTCTCCTCCTTTCCCATCCTGTCCTGGCTCCTTCCTCCCCTCCTTTTACACAGGCTTCATCCACTCTGACCCCTAGATGTTCCCTCCCCTCCACTACATGTCCCTTTCCTCCTGGGGTCCCTCACCGTCTCTCACCTGGTGTCCTTTGCCGGCCCCAACTGCTACGCTGGCCTCTGCAGTTGGAGGATTCTTCTAAAGCACAAATTTGGTCTCACCATTTTCCATCTGATACCTGCCAGTGGCTTCCAGTGCCCACAGGATTAGATCCAAACCCTTCATCTGACCCTGTACCATCCAGCCCCTGTCTACCTGCCACGTGTCTGTCTCCTACCTGGCCTGCACCACACCCGCCTCCCTTGGCTCAGACAGACATGTGCTCTCAGCGCCCCCATGCGCCCCTCATCTCTGCTGTGCTGTTTTCATTGCCCGTCTCTCCTGAGTGTGTGCCCTGCCTGAGGACAGGGTGCCTGGCTCTTCTCTTGGTGTCCCAGCGCCGAGCGGGCCTGCCCTGCACACTTGACGAAGAGTCAGCTTTGGACCTGGCTCAGTGTGTAACATGCTGTGGACCCTATAATATTGTGAAGCCTGAAATCAAGATGTTGGAGGATTTTTTAAAATTTTGTTTTGTCCTTTTAAGAAACAAACTTTTAGTTTTGTTCCCCAGTAAGATAGGTGATGATGATGATCAAAAACTTGATAACATTTATTTTCTTTTTACGATTATAACAGCAATGCTCTCTGTAGAAAATTTGGGAAAAAAACACCCTAGTATAAAGCAGACAATAGCAGAATCACCTCTCATCTCACCAGACAGAAATTGTGTTAAAACAGGTGTACATTTCCTTATGGCACACGTGTGTCTGCACAGATTTGTGCACAAATCAGCTGAGATACAACTAGACACACCGTCCAGGGCTAAATTCAAAGGTGAAAGAAAGTAGATCACTGGTTCCTTTGAAAATTGGAATGTAAGTTAATGAAAACCATCCAGAACCATAAATTGGGCCTCCATACCTTTCCCACAAATGCGCAGGCAGATGTCAGCTCCCTGCACGGTGGATCTCAGGCCGGGGCAGCTCTGGGCCTCTGTGTAGATGTGTGTGACAGAGACGAACATTATGCACGGTCAGGGCTGTGAGTCTGGAAGGTGGGCTCCAGACCAGCACAGGTCTGTGTGTTTCTTTCTGCCACAGCATGTTGTCTTCTGGTACCAGATTTGAAATTCCTTAATGGCCAATAGTAGATCATGAGGCCAGCTGAGAATCCTCAATGAAGACTGCCAGTGACTCAGAAGCAGGGGACAAGGAGGGAGGTTTCCCAAGGCCAGTGAATGAGAGTTAGGGCCAGAGGTGGGTGTCTGGGAAGATAGTGAGGCAGATCCTTTCATTCATGCTTAGAGGAGTCATGCTCGACACCCAGCTCTGGGGATTACTTTAGAATGATGAATGGACTCTTCAGCTTCCTGTCCTAAATTCTGGGTAACCCATGGGCCCTTGTCAAGGGGGCCATGTTAGAGGGGCCAGTCTTCTCATAACCTTGGGGTTGTGCTTTGACTTCATTGAGTAGGAAGCTGTTTCCTTCCTTGAGCCTCACATTTCATGAAGGTGTGTCATGGGGTAGAGGAATGGTCCTGAGATGAACCCAGAGCATGACGTCCCATTCAAGACTTCATCCACTGGCTCAGCCAGAGGCTCAGAGTTGTACTCAGTCTCTCCCCCGTGACAAAATGATGGCCATCTTTTCCCAACTTGTAAAAAAAGTAAAAAACAAAGGGAAAAAATTAAACAAGTTAACGGATTGTTTACTTAACTTCATGGTTTTTTGCCTATAAAATTTCTTAAGTTTTGGGCAACTACTGTCATCTGTCTGCTCCTGAGCACTAGCAGCTGGAAGAAAAAAAGGAATATCACCAGTGGAACAAATTGAGACACGTAGTTTATCACATGTGGTTCAATAGCACATTCCTCAATGGACATGTGTGGTCTTGGCCGTAATGCACGCATATAACATCATCCTATTTTACTGCTAGTCAGTGTTCCTGATCTCGGTGGTGGAATTAAACATATACATATATCATGGTGTTTGCAGAGAGCCCCTGACTCCCAGGTGTGTTTCCACCAGTAGGTGTGGAAGCAGCTCTCCACTTCCTCCTCGGCCAGTGAGAGCAGAGGTGCCAGAGGTGATGAGGGCCAGCCAAGCATGTCCACTGTGCACAAGCTTAAGCCATAAATTTTACTCCTCAGGTGGTGTTAGACACATTCCTCTGGGGAGATGGGGTGGAGAATGGGTATATTAAAATATAGACTGGGTTTGCTTGAATAGAAAGGAATTCTTTTGGATGATAAAAACTCTCAGATTTAAAGAATCAACAAATAAGCTAGGAGTCCTCAAAAATTACTACCACCAGCAGCCAATGAAATTCTCTTAGGATAAATCCTCCTGGTTGCTTTACACACATCATGTCTGAGTTAACCAGAGGGTTCATCATGTGTGCGTAGATAGTTTGCCCTTTGGCCAAGAGTGGGCCAGTTAGGGAGCCGGGATAAAAGCTGAGGAGTCTAAGTCCATCATGGGGACTGATCAATATTTATGAATTAATGAAAATCTAAAATGCCCCGTTTGATCCAGACAATTGGCACTTTTGCTCTGGGGCTGGAATGAAAAGGTGGATTCGAGGTAGTCTCTGGGGCATGACAAAGAGGCTTTGAGCTCTACTCAGTCTCTCCCCCAAGACAAAGTGATGACCATCTTTTTCCCAACTTGTAAGAAAAAAAAAAAAAGAAAGAAAGAAAAGGAAAGAAAAAAAATGTTTTTAAAGCAGACACACCCATCTGCTCAGATTGCTGGGTCATCTTCTCTTTGGCTTGGATCTCCAAGTCACCTTCTCAGAGCCTGGCAGAAAGATAGAGAGGCAGTGATTCTTCCAGAAGCCCATGAGAGGGCCTTGCTTTGTCATCTGCCTCCTTTCCTTGAGAATTCCCCCTGGTGATGGACAGGAAACTGGTTGCGAACCCTCTGCAACCCTGGGAAGGATGTCCTTTCCTCTGACTATATGGGTTTGCCCCTCAGACAGAGGGTGGGCAAGTGACCAGACTGGGTAACCCCTTTTGAAATTTCCATTGTAAATGATGAGTCAGCACCAATTTGGTTCAGTGCTGCTTTTGAAGAAGCTCCGTTTTTCATTTGCATAGGAGGTGATGAGATATGACCTAATTCTCCAGCATGTGTAGCACACATGATTAACAGGGGAAACTGTCCCGCCATCCTTTCAAGCTCTCCTGTCTCTGATTTCTGCTCAGGATGTATGGATCTGTGAAGAATGCACAAAGCATAGTGGGTTTTAGGGGATGACAGAACACCAGCCCTTTTCCCATTATTATTTATAGCCAAAGTATGTGTGTTAAGTGTGTTCATCAATTGTGTTGAAAGACGTGGAACATACCATGAGGACCTTCTGTTTGGGTATGAGACCAACTCGTGTACAAGGCATTGTGCTAAAATATCTTACTTTCTTTGGGGTTTAATTCAGATACCTAGGAGGAAAATAAAAGGGGGGAAAGTATTGAACAGTTATTTATTCTGGGTTAAGAGAGTACTGGCCTAGGAGCCTGTCCCCTGGGAGTGTCAGCACTTTCAATTAAATTAAGACAGTATTTAGGTGTTTTCATCATAAAGGACACAATGGTGCACCATTGTGTTGGCCTCTATGAGAGAGAGAGAGATAGAGATAGAGATAGAGAGAGAGAATGAATAACCTGGCTACTTCCCTTTCTACTAGATGCTTCCCTTTCTACTAAAGGCCAAAAAGCAAAGGTCTTTCCATCCCAGGCTTGGTTTGGCATCTTTGGCTTCAAAGTGTGCAATCAGGAGGCAGTTCTGGGCCCATCAGCACCACTGGAAATTCTTAGCTTCACTGCTTTCTCTCCTGCACAGTCTGCCTTTTAACCATACATGGCTGACTGACTAGAACATGTGTTTTCTGCTGAGGTTCGGTGCCGAGTGTGAATAATAGAAATTGCCCTTGTTATGAACACAAGCACTGCACCCAGACAGTGAGGCCCAAGACCTGCTAACCACATTGATTGGCTGTCCCGAGGGCAGAAATGGTTACTTTGCTGGGGTTTGAAGAATAGGTGAGGACTTCAACATAGTTTGATGATAAGTACCAGCAAGAAGATCATTCAGCAGTTAATGGTTGAAGGGTCATGCTTTTGTGTCCAGAGTTAGAAAGGGTTACGGCAGCCCGCCTGGTTCTGACCAACTGGGCAACTTGGTGGAAGGATCGGGCTTTCTGTTCACTTGCTGGGAGAGCCAGGAGATCTACATCAAACGACATCTGTGTCTTCCACACTGTGTAGTAGGTGCCTGTTCCCTTCTTAAATTCTCCTGTCTTCTCTCTTTTTCTGACTGTGCATTGACCCTCTGGTTCTCTTACAATTGCGCCAGCTTAACCCACTTCCTGCCCTCAAAGATCTCCATTGACTTTTCTGTAGACATTTCAGCTCTGACACAACCCATCCAAGAACCAGCATTTAGAAGCCACTGACTTTGGATTACTTCAGAATTTACTTTTATCAGCAAAAAATGAGCATTATCATTTGAGGTCTGTAGAGAGAAAGAGGAAGGAGCTTCCTGTTCCACCCAGCCATGCCATGGCCAAGGCGACACTTCACTTCAAATGCTTGCCTCAGGGACAAGAAGTGGGTCAGGGGCATGCGTCCCCTTTGTGGCCTTGGCCCTGGCAGTGCCGATGTGCGTGCCTTTACTCTGTGTGGACGTGTGTTATTGTACTTAGGCCTAACTGTTCTATTAGGTTATAAAACTCTTGATGGCAGCCTCCTCCTAGACCCAGTTCCTTCTACTTGGTTTCTGCTTAAGTCTATTTGTGCTTGATTACACAGGGATAATATACTTCTGTTCTTGAAATGTTTGCTAGATGGGCATTTCACTGTCAGTTCTTAGAGCCCATGTGAATGGGAAGACCTCCCACATCTCCTTTCCTTTCAGGAGATCAGACCGTAGCATGCTGATGCACAGAGAGAACTTATTAGGGTTTCTGCACTCAGCAAGTGAAACGCATGGCCTAAAAAGCTGTGTGTGAATGCATTCTTAAAAGTTATGTAATTCATATAATGGGAACTTGCAAGCAAATTGTTGGGCCTCCTGACACTGAAGAATATACATTTTCAAGTGCACAAGGATAATGTGGTAGATTGTCACCTAATTCAAAATCTGTGTCATGCTTTGATACTCAGTGACTGAAGGACATGCCATCTTTGGGTGAAGAGCCTTTAGATAAACTCTGAAGTGAGTTGGATGGGAAATGTTGAATTGATGTTCCTAATGATTTTTGCTTTACTTGCAGGAGTTGTACCCTGGTCAAATATCATGGAAATCTTGGAGGAAAAAGACGGGGTCGACACAGAGCTGCTAGTTTATGCGATGACTTTAGTGAACAAGGTTGGTCAATGTTTGTTATGGGTTGAATTGTTTTCCCCCAAAGCTATGTTTAAGTCCTATCCCTGGTACCTGTGGATGTAACCTTACTTGAAAATATAGGGTCTTTGCAAATTTAATCAAGCTAAGATGAGGTCATATGGATGGGCCTTAATCCATTATGACTGCTGTCTTTTTAAGGACAGAAAGAGAAACACGTAGAAGGAAAGATGTACACATGTGCTCATGAAGAAGGCAGCCATATGGAGACAGAGGCAAAGATTTGAGTGAGACATCTCTAAGCCAGGTGATGCCAGGATTTCCAGCAGCCAGTCTAGGGTGAGGCAAGGCAGTACCCTCCCCTAGAGCCCTCAGAGAAGGATCCTGCCCACACCTTGTTGTCAGGCTTCTAGTCTCAAACTATGACAGGATCAATCCCTGTTGTTTCAGCCGCCCAGTTTGTGATAATTAGTTATGGCAGTCCCAGGTAACTAAGACAGTGTGGAAGTTTAAAATATGCCCTCTGACTAAGAGCCACATCCTGTGGACCCCCTCATTGTGGCTGGAACCATGGTCGAGGTGTGCTTCTTCGCAGGAGAAAACCCTTTACACTCACACACGGTGTGTGTGCCCATGTGCTGATGCATACCCGTGTGAAGCCCTGTGAGTGCTTATTGAATTCTGACTGCTGGGGCCAGAGATGAGATTCCTGGGAGTGGGTCCCATCCTTCTTTTATGACGGTGACACCTTTCTGTCATGTCCCTCCCTGGTCACTACCTTGGAGGGCAGTCGGAGTCTTCAGGATTCATTCCCAGAGATGCTGCTCTGGCCAAGGGTCGGTCTCACACTGGCCTGGGACAACCCACTTTTGGGACTGGACTTCCTTCATGGTGGTGGCTCAGTCCTTCATCAATGAGGCTGGGGGCAGGTGGTTATCTTTTGCAGATCGCTATACCCTAGACCAGGTGTAGCCCCACCGTGGGCCTTCAGCCCCTCATCAGCCCCACCGTGGGCCGGCCTGTGTACTGTTCAAGCTGCGGGGTGTAGGCCTACATGGCAAACCCCATATCTCTCCCTGAAATATAACAGGAGAAACATTTTCCCTCATGAACTGGGGACAGGTTAGTAGAAAACAGCATCATTACAAGGAGTAGCTTCTACTAGATATTTGGCTCAGTGGATAGAGCGTCAGCCTGCAGACTGAAAGGTCCCAGGTTTGATTCTGGTCAAGGGCATGAACCTTGGTTGCGGGCACATCCCCAGTAGGAGGTGTGCAGGAGGCGGCGATCGATGTT
>NW_006292687.1:6652999-6663730 GCF_000327345.1 Myotis davidii | reverse complement strand
GAAGTCAGCTGATCACTGTTTCTCTCTCATCGATGTTTCTAACTCTCTATCCCTCTCCCTTCCTCTCTGTAAAAAATCAATAAAATATATAAAAAAAAAGAAACTACAAAACTATCTTCCAAAGTCAATGTACCATTAAAAAAAAAAAAGATGTGCAAACTCCAACGGTAAAGCAGTGTGGCCCTGGCTCTTCCCTCAGTAGAGGAGGGGAGCGGAGGAACTGTGAGATGGCCCAATGCATGGAACTTCTTACGCTGTGACTGACATCAAAGGGGGTGGGCCAGCTTGTTCCTGATCGGGGAGGTCTTGCTAAATGGAAATAAATAAAAACTTCGTCCATCTACCAGAATAAATTACGCATCAATTCAAGAGTTCATTGTAGCACATCAAGCCATAGAAAAACGAGAAAAAAAAACCTCAACATAAAAGATTAATTGGTCTCTGGTAGGTAAAGGTTACATTAATAATACCACCAGTCAAGAAAAATACCAAAGGAAAGGGCTTAAATATTTCAATGCACACAACTCTATAAGGCAGTGATGGTGAACCTTTTGAGCTCAGTGTGTCAGCATTTTGAAAAACCCTAACTTAACTCTGGTGCTGTGTCACATATAGAAATTTTTTGATATTTGAAGCCATAGTAAAACAAAGATTTATATTTTTGATATTTATTTTATATATTTAAATGGCATTTAACAAAGAAAAATCAACCAAAAAGATGAGTTCGCGTGCCACCTCTGATGCGCGTGTCTTAGGTTCGCCATCACTGCTCTAAGGTCTTATCATTAAAAATGAAAACCACAAATAAAAGCTCAAGGCAAGTGACAGACTAGGAAATTGTTGGCAGAAAATAGGACAGAAAATGATACTGTCCTAAATATATTAAGAACCCAGTGGAAAAAGTAATAACATTAAACCTACTGAGATTAAAAGAAATGTACAGGAAAACAACATTTCCCGGAGTCAGTGATTGCTTTTTAACGAAAGGCGTTTGTTGGTGAGGCTCAGCAACCTCTATGACAGTCCTAGTGGGGAATGAGCACCACTCTTTGGTAGATGATAATTTTGCTTTTATTTTTGAATCTGTGAGCTTATTTTACCATGCAATTTTAAAGCAATTTTCTGTTGGGTTTTAAAGATTAAGGTCATCAATTTCCTGTCATCTTCAGTCACTGACATTGTTTTGGAAAACACTGAGTTCAGCAAAAATGGAATTTTCTCTCTTGCTCAGTGTTTTCCACTGTAATGCTATCCGTTTTATTGGTGGCGGCCATGCCTAGCTGTTCTGATGGCCCTGGCAGCGTTCGCATGGTGTGGCCATTCTGCTGCCAATCCCCGGCACAGACCCAGTGCGTGTCAGACTCTCCTTGGCATCAGACGGCATTTAATGTCCAGGAATTCCTCGCTTACTCTTTCTCTTCTGGCAGTTCTGTCTCATCTTTTGTTAGTTCTGGCCCAGAGGAAGTCCAGGCAGGTCCCCAGGACATTACTCCAAATGTCATCTTTTCCTCAAAAAGGTCAGCAGACAGCTGGCACCCACGCTGGGTTTGTTTTCTGTTGTTGAGTTTTAGTCATGTTTATTGCCCCGGTGAGTAAAATCCTCTAAGATCCCAAACAAAACAATGCAGTGAAATGTTATGTGGTTCTGGAAAAAATTTACACTCTGAAATCTAGGAAATTATTATAGTGGGTTTCTAACTTTTGTTTCGAGTAAAAGATGTCCTAATGACACAGAATTCAACAAGTTAGCAGTTTTATGACAAAACAAGGGGACTAAATTCTAGCCTGCTCATGGTTCTGAGATGGAAGTCTCCCTTTGTTAAACAGGGGCATGAATGGAGGGTTTCCAAGATCCAGACTAATCCCCCTCCACCCTTCCCCTCCACCTTCCACCCATGTTGTCAAAAGATTGAGGGGTTTCAGAAACTATTTTTTACCCTGCAAGCTGAAGTTATGTACAGTCAAACCTTGGTTCTCGAAAGTCTCCCATCTTGAACAATTTGGTTCTCAGCCAAGTTGTTCACGGAAAAAATGTCTGGGTTAACTTCTCTCAGGCCACAAACAAAGGAGAGAATGCACCAGTATGAGTCAGTTTACAGCTAAACCTTGCCTTGTTAACATCTCAGGAAATTGTGCTGTGAATATATGTGTGTGTGTGTGTGTGTGTGTGTGTGTGGTGCTTTTGTTGCTGACAAGTGCATGATTAGCACAATTTTAAAACATAAAGAGGCTATTAAGAGTGCTAAGGCTGCTAAGGTGTGAAGGGCAATTGAAGAGGCAGAAAAGATGTTGTTGATTTGGATAAAGGAAAAGCATTTAGCCAGTGGCAGCATTTCAGAGGCAGTGACGTGAAAAAGCGAAGATGCTGCCTGCTGACCTCCTGAGAGACACCCCCTGGAACGAGTGCTGAATGTGGTTCCCTTAAGGCTGGTAGGGGGTGGTTCGTGTTGTTTATAGTTTTAAAAGTACATTAGATGTGCACTGCATATAAGAAAGGTTAAAGAAAGGAATCATTTGGGGGGTCTGGAAAGGATTAATTCAATTTATATTTTTTCTAATGGGAAAAAAATCATTCGATTTTTGAACAAATTGTTTCTCAAACAGCCTTCCAGAACAAATTAAGCTCAAGAGCCAAGGTTCCACTGTAGTGTCCTGTCCTGATCCAGCTGAAATTCCCTCAGTGGGCCAGATACTGGCCACCTCATAGAATAGGATGAGTCAGGTGAGGGCCTGAGCAACACAGGTGTTACCGTGGGGCTGGCTGGAGTGTTGGGGAAGGAGCCCAGGAAGGGGTGCTGCCCTAGCAGGGCCAAGGGGAAGGTAACCTAGATGGGATTCATGCTTAGTATTTGCCTATGTTTTTATATTTTATTTTATTGTTTTTAAATTCTCATACAGAAGATTGGCTTTTTCCCTTTGGTATTTAGCTGTATATGTTTTAACACATACACAGTTGTGGATAGTCTTCATAATTAGGATCAAGCACATCTCCCTGCAAACCTCTCTATTGTTATAATGACATCCTGGTCCCCGTTCATGCCCCTGACAAACCCTGATTTATTCTCTATCACGATAGTGTTGTTATTTCAGGAATATTACATGGAATCGGATGGGCTGTATCCCTTTGAGGCTGTCTTCTCTCAGTGGGAGAGGTTTGTCTGTTACTGGCTGTACTAACAGCTCTCCTTCCTGCTCCTGGGCGTGTGCATTGTAGATACTCCACAGTTTGCTTATCTCTCCCCTCCACTGAAGGAGATTGGGGTGTTTGTAGCTTTTGGTTTTCACCAATAATGCTGCTACAAACGTCTGTAGGCTTTGGCCACACTGGCTTTATCCTACCAGAAAGATCAGATGGAATCAGTGAAAACCCCTGGAGAGGAAAAGAAAATGTCCGTTAGGTGCCTGTCAAGATTTAGTTGTCACAAGGTCTGGAAGGCAAGATCTGAGGGGAAGCAGGAAGCAGGAAGCAGGTCGTGAGGTGTCACCTGAGCCTGAAGGCAGCAGGAGATGTTTTCCTCGCAGACAGTTCTGGAGCTGCCACCTTTGCCAGAAGGAGGCGCTGTGGCAGTGAGGTGTCAGGGGAGAGATGAGAGGGCGGGGTCGGGGAGAGGTGGGTGTATGGCAAAATGGCCCAGCATGTTAGAGAATAGCTGAAAATAGGTGAATGTGTTTCTAAGATGTATATTCCCCTCCTGTGCAGGCGGAGAAAGAAGCTATATGTGTTTGTGGCGAAAGCTGCCTCCCGTGTAGCCACAGCCACACATGAAAGGCAAGGAACGCAGGCTTGGCTCAAACCCACATTTTCTCAGGAAATGACCAAAGACCTCTTAATACACTCAGTTCTGGGCCTGTTTTTGAGCCAAGGCTCTGTGAGCCTGTTTGGTTCCATAGACCTATTTGTTTAATTATTTGATAGTAATCTTCCCAACCAATCATGGTTGGGCCTGCTAGAGGGATGGGGATTAGATCAAGGAATTCAACCCCTTGGAAACTTCTGAGCAGAACTCAATAGGGAAAAAGGAAAGGAGGATGGGACCAGAGAGATGAGGACACTGCCAGAGGCCTCTCTCGGTGCCTCATCCTGGCCCCGCATTGTTGTGTAGAAAGCTTTCAATCCGACACCAAACATCAACTCACTGCATTCCTCCAACTGTGTGTTTGGCACAGTCAGCCGTCAGCCCTGCCCTGGCCTTGGTGTCACCATTTCCACCTCCTCATCCTCTAACCAAGTTCTAGAGACTGAACCCAAAGGATGGGCTTGTTCTGATGGTAGCCTTCTTTGAGCAGGTGCCCACTTTTTCAGGTAGCTTTGGGAGCCAGGCCTTCCAGTGGGCTGGTGTGCCTGCTGATGCTTCAGGGACTGCCTGGCCTGGTGCCTGCAGACACTGGCACGCACTGGCACACCTGGCCACTCAGGTGCGTGCACCATTGATTATAGCTTCATCTGGTTCACAGCCTCCTGCCCCTTGGCCTCACTGGGGCCCCTGACAAATGAACTGGATCTCAGTTATTTCTCATTCATTTCTGATCTCAGTAACAGTGAGTCGTGTCCTCTTGGCTCAGCCTGGGAAGGAAAAAGACTTTGTTTGCATTATGAATAAAGACATTCGTTCCAATATTAATAACCCCAAACTAGAAGTGTTAGGGAAGTGGTGTTGTGAAAAGAGCATTAGGAAAGTATTGGTTTTTTTCTCTTGGGGCAGTCACCATGTTTACAATAATTTTGAAATGTATATGCAGGGTTCTTAGAAATGCAAAGGTAGTGAAATAAATAGGGACTAAAGGTCTGTGTCTGAAACTGAAGGCCAGAATGACTTGTGTAGAAGGCATGAGTGTGTGAGGAGATGAGAACAGCAGTACTGAGAGAAGTTTGTCCTAGGCCTTCAGTAACTTCCCTCAGGCTAACTCCTTCCCTCTAGGTCTTTATCTCCCTCATTCATAAGATAAAAGACTTGTAGTAAGTCACCTCAACAGTCCTTCCAGCTCTTTTTTTTTCCCCTAAATATTTATTTTTATTGATTTCAGAGAGAGCGAGGGAGGGAGAGACAGAGAGAGAGAGAGAATCATTGATCGGCTGCCTCTTCCATACCCCCTACTAGGGATGGGGGCATGTGCCCTGACCGGGAATCGAACAATCGAACCATGACCTCCTGGTTCATGAGTTAATGCTGAACCAATAAGCCACGCCAGTTGGGCTAAAGGTCTTTACAGTGCTAAACTGAGGCCTGGTCTGAGATCATCCTTCTTGTAAGAGAGGTAGAATTCAGAGAAGTCGACTGTTTCTTTCCTGGGTTATTTATGTATTTATTTGCCTCTAGGTTGCTGCTTTGGAATTTCTCATGTTTTCCCAAATTTCACAGACCAAAGGAAGGCCTACCAAATTGAAAGAAAAGAGAACCATTACATTGTCATCACTCCAGCTGTTGGTAGATTGATTTTTTTAAAAATATATTTTTATTGATTTCAGAGAGGAAGAGAGAGGGAGAGGTAGAAACATCAATGATGAGAGAGAATCACTGATCGGCTGCCTCCTGCACGCCCCCTACTGGGAATCAAACCTGAAACACAGACATGGGCCCTTGACCAGAATCGAAACCAGGACATTCCAGTCCATAGGCCAATGCTCTATCCACTGAGCCAAACCATCTAGGGCAGTAGATTGATCTTAACAGGAGTTGCCGGTCACTGACTATGTTGGTTTTCTATTGCCGTGTAACCAATTACTACAAACTTAGCAGCTTACAACAGCACAGATTTATCACCTCACAGTTTCCATGGGATGGGGTCCAGCATAGCCTGCCTGGTCCTCTGCTCAGAGCCTCACAAGCTGCTGTCAAGGTGTTGACTGGGGCTGGAGTCCCATCTGAGGCCTGGGGTCCTCCTCCAAGCTTTGTGGTTGTTGGCAGAGCTCACTTCCTTGCAGCTGTAGGACTCATGGTGGCTGCTGCTGCTTCAGAGCCAGCAGGATAATCATTCTCCTACACTGAGCTCAGGAAAGGCCTTAGCCCACTCTAAATGGCTCACCTGATTAGGTCAGGCCCAACCAGGCTAATCTCCCCGTTGATGAACTCAAAATCATCTGATTTGGGACCTTCATGACATCAGTAAAGTTCCGTCACCCTTGCCATGTAATGGAACCCAGGCATGGGAGTGTTCTGCCTGTACTCAAGGAGAGGGGAGTACAGAGCACCTGACTAATGGGGTGGGATCTTGGGGTTCATGCTGCTTACGCCACAGAACGTTTTTCTCAGCTGAACTTGTTATCTGTCTTCCTTTGCCCCCATAATGTTATAATCACGGCCACTGGCTACCATGTATAACAATGCCCTGAGGGCCTTGTGACAGTTCCATAAGACATGTCTGTGTCCTGTTCTTTCTCCATCCAGACGTTGTCAGGATTGCCAGACCAAGATACCTTCTACGACGTGGTGGACTGCCTAGAGGAGCTGGGCATTGCGGCCGTGTCCCAGCGGCACTTGAACAAGAAAGGGACTGACCTGGACTTAGTGGAGCAGTTGAACATTTATGAGGTAACATAACATGCCTTTTGTAAGGCATCTCTCAGCTTGGACAAATGTCAGAGGCCAAGGTCAACATACTCTAGACCTGTGTTTCCAAGTGTGTTGCAGCAGCACTTCTCCCAATGCACGTTCTCAGGCCCAGGCCCAGGCCCAGGCCTCCTGAATCAGAAACTCTGTGGGCGGGCCCAGCAGTCTGTCTGCACAAGCCTCCTGGTGATTGTGAAGCACACTCAAGTGGGAGAAGCGCTGATCTAGCAGAAACTTGGTAACTTGCTTCCTTGCTTATTTATTTATTTACTTATTGCTATTTTAAGTTAAAGAACATGCATCCTACCAGCAGTACTTTCATTCAGGCTGAGGGAGGGAGGGAGAGAGGGAAGGGAAGGGAAGGCAAGGGAAGGGAAGGGAAGGAAAGGGAAGGGAAGGGAAGGGAGAGGAAGGGAAGGGAAGGGAAGGTAAGAGAGAAGAGAAGAGAAGAGAAGAGAAGAGAAGAGAAGAGAAGAGAAGAGAAGAGAAGGGAAGAGAAGAGAAGACAGGTCATATTTCTTACACTGAGTAGGGGTTTAACTTCAGGCAGGGCCTGCTACATAATTTGTAGGGCAAAATAAAAATGAAAGGGGGAATACTGCTGTTAAAAATACTAAATATCTTTTTACTTTCTTCCCTGGTCCTTCTCACCTTGTTATGGTGTCTTTTTATTTGCTGTTAATGTCATTGTAAGGACAGAAAAGTTAACATTTTAAAGTATCAGCAGGAGTTTTACTGTTCATTGATATTGTGCACTGCCCGTTGAAAATGCAATTATAAGAGCATCTAGCGTCTAGCCTGTGTGCAGAGTCAGCAGAATGTGGAATCTGCCCCTCCTGCATGCACAGGTATTTTGTTCTTACCGGAACAGGGAAGAACTGTGAAAACTAGCTCAGCTATTTTTTTAATTTCATTTCTTGGTATGTGTTCATTCTGTCAACACTCTATCTTCAATTCACTGATGACTAAGGAAGGCTAAAAGGAAAATGAACTGTGGGTTATGGGCTGTCCTATCTTCTCATTTTTTTATATGTTATCATTTCAGCATAAGTGGTTGGCTAATATGGGAAAGTAACACTGTTGAGAAAGGGTAAGATAGAACCTTTGCATCACCATCTCATTTAAAGCAAGTTCTGGTTTTAATGGAAAGCGTGGCCTCTGGGGCTGTCAGTGACTCTGCTTAGCCAGTCAGAGGTGTGACACACTCACCTTGTACTCACTTGTCGTCTCACTGAACGCCCATGTGTCAGGGTCTACCGGAACTCTATGCTCATGGGCGTGTGGCATGGCAGACATGCATATTGCGCCTACTTCCTCCAGCATGCACCTGCTCCATCGTCCTACTAGACTTCACTTACAAAACCAAATTTAAAGTTAAAATTAATAAGAATTTCAAGATGGTGAAAGCAGAGCGCTTGGAGTCCTGTACACATGCCTATGAAGCAGGCCCTGCTTTGGGTTGTGCATCATAGCTTAATGGCCTGTTGACTTGAGCCCTAATTGCGCCCAGTGGGCCAATTGCGCCCCTGTTATTCAAGTTATTGATCTGATGTGACTATTGTCTGGACTCTAAATGAAGGTTGGAGCACATTTTGTGAGGAGCAAATTACATTCCTTGTTGCTAAGCCTCCTCATCCCAGTTTCCTTCTATGGCCAGTGGGAGACAGAATCTGGAGACATGTTTCCTCTTGGGTGGTGTGAAGGCTGAAGGCCTGAGACCCAGGAGAGCCAGTGATGTAGGTTCCGCTTGGAGTGCAGAGGCAGTAGGAAATCAATGTCCCAGCTTAAAACCCTTGGGCAGAAAAAGCGAATTCTCTCTTGCTCAGCCTGTGTTCCCCTCAGGCTTTCACTGGCCTGAAACAGGCCCCTCATGCCAGGGAGGGCAGTCATTTTACTCCGTTTAAGCAATTTGAATGTTAATCTCATCGAGAACCCCCGCACAGACCTATCCAGAACATTGTTTGATCAAATATCTGGGCATCCTGTGACCCAGTCAACTTGATACACACAATTAACTACTCTAGGCCCCGGGACACAGCAGCCACTTAGTCAGTCAAGGCCACTGTCCTAAAGGAGCACTTATTCTAAGGGGGTGCAGACAGTGACCAAGTACATGAATAAGCTAGAATCTGAGATTGTGAGCATGAAGAAAAGAGGATGAGGTGGGATGAGAAACTGAGGTGTGGATGAGGAAGGCCCATCTGAGATGACAGCCTAAAGAAACAGTGTCGTAGAGAAGGGCACTGGAGGAGAATCCAGCTTGGCAGGTGTGAAGAGTCTAAAGGAGGCTGGTGTGACTGGAGGGTAAGGCCTGGGAGAGCAGCAAAAGCAGAGGCTGGCGAGGTTGGCATCCTGCAGGTGCTATATCCCATGAAGCCTTCTCTGCTCTCTCCTTCTTCCTAACTCCCTGCAGCTGAAGACAAGGTGATCCTCCTGAGAGTCATATCTCACTGTGTCATTTCTGTTGAAGAAAACAAACAATAGTGAGTGAATGAATGGATATGTGAGTGAATGAATGAAACCCTTTTTCATGGCCAGCAGGACATAGCCCAAACTGCTTGAGTTAGTACAAGGGCCTACACTGTCTGTGGCCTCAGACCCATGTGGCCTTTCCTTTTGCCATTCCTAAGATGTCTGAAGTTGCAGCCATGTTCAATATCTCCTCTTTCTCAAATGTGAAAGACAGGTCTTTGGAGACCTTCTCTTGACCCATTCTCTTTTCTGCACCTGGAGTATTCTTCCTTCCAGTTCTCAAGTTAGCAAACGCGTACTCCTCCTGTGGGAGTCACCTCAGGTGTCTTGCATCCACGGGGTTTCCTTGGCAAGGTAAAAGGGGTCCCTGCTGCTTGTCCCCTACACATTGTTTCTAACCCAGGGAAGAGCACTTGCTTATGTTCACACCCTGGACTGAACAGTCCTCAGGATGTACCAGTACTTGCTGGTCTGTTTCCCTTTGAGCCACTCTATGTCAGATGTCTCATTCTTCTCCCTAGATCCAGTACACAGCAGCCCACCTGCCCAGAGTAGAAGTTCAGTAAGTGCTCAAACATCTCTTTTAATATCACATGTCTATGACAAGGTGTTTGTCAGATGCTGGGTTGAAGGAAGGACATGATTTAATCAGAAAGCAGCTAACCTTAGAGGGAAGATGCCCTGAGTACTAACTCAAGGTGACAACTGAGTGCTGTATATACCAGGCGAAGCCAGGATTTTTATTTTGTTCTGAAAGCTAATGCAGTTAAAAAAAAATATTTATTGCCTCAGGACAACTACATTTAGTATACACAGGGCAGCAAGGAGGCCGGTAAGCAAAGCCAATATTTTCCTCTATGAATGTTTGTAAGCAATTAAAGAAAACTTGGTTGGGCTTCTAGAATTCTTCCTAATAGTGGAAGATATCTGGTGACCATATGTCCTGGACGTTCCGGGGACAGGCCCAATTCCATGTAATTTAATTCCATTTCAGAAAGGTGATTTAATCGATGTTTCATTCATTTAAATTTTTATAGCTTTATATAATTTTACAAATACGTAAATTCACAAATCAAAATAAAAAGAAATCTTTTGTCAGATTATGTGTTCTAACTTTCAATTTGCAAAATGCAGTCCTAGTAATGGGAAAGGCATCTTAAGGCTGGAGACTTTGGGGGTGAAGGGTAAATGGTACTTTTAGAAATAATTGACTATTAGGTTAATCTCTTACGATCCTTCTTTGTTGTAGGTGATAAAAAATGTCTATCAGTTAGCTCTTGGGCATAACAAATATGCCAAAAACTTCATAGCCCGAAACAGCAAGTGTTGTTTATGATTCTGTGGGTCAGAAATTTAGACCTGGTCCCACTGAGAGATTCTCATGCAACTGCAGTCATCTGATGGCTGGACTGGGGCTAAGGGTTTGTGGCCTGATGAACCTGGTTTGGCATTTGATGCTAGCTGTTGGCTGGGCCAGGCTAGCCTACACCTCTTCATATGATAGCAGCATCTTAGAAGGGCAAGTCCCAAAACACCGATACTTTTCAAGCCTCTGTTTGCATCGCATTTGCTGATGTCCCATTGGCCAAAGGAAATCACGTGGATAATCCTGGACTCAGTGTAGGAGGGGGCTACACAAGGATAAAGGAAGTGCTATTCTCTGGGAGCCTAGCACTGTTATGGTCTGCCACAACCTGTCAGCAGCTTAGTT
>NW_006292687.1:6647267-6652852 GCF_000327345.1 Myotis davidii | reverse complement strand
CCTGCAACCCTGGTGTGTGCCCTTGACCAGAATCACACATGGGGACCCTTCTTTCCGTAGACTGATGCTCTATCCATTGAGCCAAACCAGCCAGGGCATTTAGTTCCTTTGAAATTGTACCAGGCCTGGCATCAACTTCACTTAAAAGCTCAATTAAGTTGTGTGCATATGAATTAAAACGAAGATGTGGAATAGCAATATGGAAAAGGCTTGCATCTGTTATATAAAGATGGCTGCCAGTCATGGATGTTAGTAGTAGTGTAACAATATCAACTCAAAGAAATGCTAATAGCTTTTGGCCTCCATCTGGGATGTTGAAATTGTTAAGATATTAAGAAATTATTTTAAGAGAATAGTGGTTATGGTTTTTAGAAATCCTAATCTTTTGGTTATTATATGGAAATGTTTACAAATGAAATGATATAATCTTGGATTTACCTCTAAAGAAAAACTGGCTATGTAGGGTTGGGGCCCACAGGGAATGGGGTGTAAATGAGACAAGATCGGCCAGGAGTTGATCACTGTTGAGCTATCACAGGTGATGAGCACATCACAGCCTTTATACTCTTCAACATACTTAGTGTGCTTTTGAACATTTCCACAATAAAACATTAGAAAGAATGCTCAGGTCATTCGGTAGCCTGAAGGGCTGGTGACAGTTGTCGCAGATGCCACCTTGAACTGCTCCTACCTGCTTTCTCAGAGAGGTGGGGCTGGGTGTGTGAACAGTAGTGCTCAATTCTAGAATCTGCTTGCTCCTCATCTGGGTTTTAGTTTACAGTGTTCCACAGTTAATTAAAAGAGTGAGAAGTTTTTTGACAAGGGGCCCAGCAAATGAATCACTGCATCATTTGGGTGAGAGTAAGGATCTTCCAGGACAGGGTTGCTCTCACCCATGGAGGACGCTTGCTGCACTTAGAATTAACTAGATTCCACACCACAGGTTCTGAATACATCTCATAGTGAGTTCTGTCCTCTCCAGGTGTTTTCTGGCTCTTAGGGTTCTTGCCTCTAGTCTGTAGGGCTCCCTAGAACCAAAAGAATTTGGAACTGTCACTATAGCCCTAATGTAAATGTGAAATCTCTCTTCCTGTCATCAGCAGACACTGGTGAGTCTAGGAATTATCTTGTAAAAACAAAACCATGAGCGAACATCAGCACCAATTTCGTGTTCTGTTCCAGACTGCAAAGCCCAAGCTCTGCCTCTCCCACCCCTCTTGTTTTAAGAAAATGGATGTTTTGTTGAGGATCTGAACATAGAGAGGCCCCCATTGAATTCCACTTTATGGTGTTGCTTTGATAATTTTTCCAGATTTTTTTTCCATTTAAACTCTCTGATTGTCTCTACCTTTCTTGACAAAAGGCAGTTGAACTGGGTTTCACTTCATTCACACAGGGAACTGGGAGCCGAATGCTATTTGATCTTCGGATCTCTGAGGTTAGACAAGGAATTAGAACTATCTGAACTCTACTCTAGCCCCTAATCTTATTATTCCAAATGTGTGCTTAATAAGAAGCAGAGTCAATACGCAGGTCAGAATAAGTTCAAATGGTCTAGAATTTTTATCTCAAAATGAAGAAAAAGTAATTGACAGGAACTATTTAATATTTAAAAACACTGTCCTTGGTTTGGTACATAATCACCTTCAGACTTTCCCCAGAGAATGCCATTTAGAGCGTTAAAGTTGAGATGATAAATGTGGTTAACCAAATGCATCATTTCTTAGTTCTTCCAGTTAAACCAGACAGGGGACCCTTAGGGAACAAACTTTCCAATGAGATTTTATAACAATAGAGCTTTTTCTGAACTCACATAAATTTTTACTTCAACCCCCCCAAAATGATGTCTGATTAGTAAATTCAGAGACACAAAAAAGCCAAAATAGTCTTAAGTTGCCTTTCTATATCTGAGAGTTTGTTATAAAATGTATCTGGCACAGGGACAAGAGTTTTCACTAAATCGATCTCTAGATGCTGGAGCTGGAGGGGATGGAGATGGGGCTGATAAAAGGTGGGTGCTGTCCTGTGAAACAGCCATGTCTCAGGTGCTCATTCCTCGGAACCGGCATGAGAGTGGCCATCTGGCCTTGACTCAGCCAAGCCCACCTTGTTTGATGAACAGTGGACATAGGGGATCACTGATTTTGCAGTAGCCAGATTTTCTGAGAATGGGTGATATAGGCGATATGGTGTGATTATCTCTCTGTCTTTATATTACTTCTCCATTCTCATATCAGGACCAAGTTGTGAAATGTGACTGGGAACACCCAAGGGCTGGATCACTTGCATCTTTGGGGACGTGGCATCTTATGGGACTCGATGGTTGCCAAGTCAGAGAGACTGCTGGACTTGGTGGGGCCTGGCTTACCTGGGCTTGGAGGTGGCTGATCCGCCAATCCTGTGTGATGGAAGAATTTGTGGGTATCCCAGGCCCCTTCATCTGAGGACATAGGTTGGGGAAGGACAGTCATAGTGAGTACCAGCCACAGGGAATGCCCTACTCTAGCTGCTTTACATAAATAACCCTAATGTATGTTATTCCTATTACAAACCTGCCAGTGCAATACTATTTTCCTCATTTGGTGAGCTAGAGAGAGGGCAGACCATTTGCTACAGGTCACACCTGTTTGTTAATGGCAGAGTCAGCTTGCTGTGTACACAAAAGCCTAGTCAGTGACAGCTTATCCCCTTCTTACTGTCCAGTTTTGAAGAATGTAGGCATAAAAAATTAAAGATGCTGGAGCTACAGATGGATCTCCAGGTGGCTCAGTTTGTTGGAGCAACACCCTATATACCAAAAGGGTGCGGGTTCTATTTCTGCTCAGGGCACATACTAGGTTACAGGTTCTATCCCCCGTCAGAGGCAACTATCTATGTTTCTCTCCCTCATATTGATGTATGTTTCTCTCTCAACATGTCCTCAGGTGAGGCTTAAAAAAGATCTGTGGGTGAGGTTATTCCCTCACCTGGATCCTGTGGCTCCCACCCCCGCAGAATCCCTGCTGTGCTCTGCTTAGCTCCCTCGCTGGGAAAGCAAGCTCAGGAACCATCAGGAACCACTGGGCTTCAGAGGGGCCTCTACCTCCTGGGCCCGAGAAATGGCAAAGCTGGGCTCCAGGGTAAAGATGCCATCTGATTACAGAACATTCCTCAGACCTGCTCGGGACATCGTTTGCCCTTTTCGTATCCGATTGATTGGGAGATGCACAGTGACAGGCGTCTTTCAGTTTGCAGACTGGGCTTTGGGTGGGTGTGGCTGTAGGACCTTGCAAAGCGGAGGCTGCAGGTTGGGGAGAGACTGTACATTCTCATTAGGACGAGCCTGAGGTGCACAGCCCGCCCCCCCAGGGGCTATGAAAGGATGTCAAGTCTGACCTTCACTGGGCGTTCTCTGCTTTTGCAGGTGGCACTGCGGCATGAGGATGGTGATGAGACGGCTGAGCCACCCCCCAGTGGGCGTCGGGACCGGAGGAGGGCCAGCCTGTGTTCCGGGGGCGGCGTGGGCGAGCAGCGGGGCCTGGACCGCAGGCGCAGCCGCAGGCACTCAGTGCAGAGCGTCAGGGGTCCCCTGTCGGCCCCCACCAGTCCCTGCTCCCAGGCGGTTCCAGGCTTCAAGCCCAGTCAAGTGCGGGATCTCCGTGAAAAGTAAGCATTCAGTTGGAAAAGGGCGCAAAGATATGAGGGAGGGAGGCCCCAACTCCCCAGGTGCCTACCACCCTCACCCCTTGCTCCCCTGCCTCTTCTCTACCATTAAAACACCGCCCACATTCCCTCGGGACTACCCAGGGCAAGGTGGCCCTGGTGACAAGCACAGATTTGTTCTTATAACCCCATGAACTCTAATTCACCCACTTGTGTTTTCATATCATTTAATATCAAAGTTAACATCTGCTTTTAAAAGCGGTGCTTTATCTAATGGAAAAGAATCCAAAACACGAAGCTTTGGCCTGGAAATAAATGGTAGGCCACCACATAAATGTGAGAGTCTTAAGATACTCATGACAATACATAGTTGAGGCTAAGTGAAATAGCACAAATCTCTGAGTTTTAATCTATTCACGCATAAATATGAAATATATAATTGTATATACATATAAAGTTTCAGTAAATACAAATGCCATCACTTAGTCAGTCATACAGCAAGCATTTTTATTAAGTGTCTATTATAGGCCAGGACTGTTTGAAGCCAAGAAGAGATGTGATTGGAAAGAGGTGATCTCTGTCCATAGGAACCTCACATCTGGGCTGGGAGAAAGAAAGAATGAGGAAAGTCGATAGGAAGAAATGGATAGACTGACAATTTCATGAGAAATTGTGCATATTAAAAATATAAAGTTTGACAAAAGCCAAAGGAATGCAGAAGTGGTTCCATAAAACACAGGTGCAGCAAAAGGATGGCCATGCTGCCCTGGGGCCTGGGGCCGGTTCTGTCTTCCCAATGCTGTCAGTTTACTAGGATGATGGGGCTCTATGGACCAGTCCATGCTGACCTGGTCCACTAGGCTGATACACTAATGCCAGTGCCCCTCTTCTTGCTACCCAGGGTGGAAGCCCTGCTCATTTCATTTGGGTGGAGCATTTTCCCCATCATGGAGATTCACCTGGAGCCAAAAGTAGGTCAGTAGGCTGCATGGTGGACAAGAACAAAACTCAGAATAAGTTGGGTGACCCTAAGAGAGTGATCAAGATATGTCTCTTCCTCTCCATGCCTAAGGGACCACCCACCCCCATGGCTACGGAGAAGTGCCCTGAGTGGTCTGATATTCACAGAATCACTTAACCGATGAGCCAGCCCATGCCTTTGGGTGTCTTCTCTTGCAGGTTGAAGAGGGCATTGGTTTTGGAGTGATGTGCAAAGCACTGTCTATGTTGACACCCTTCTCTACCATCGGCCTCTAGCTACAGGTTTTTCTGTTTCTGAGAGTCTGTGTACAATAAGCTCTATTTTAGTGAAAAGAATACCAGAACTTCTAAACAGATTGATGAAAAAGAACATCTACTATGGACATTGCACTTTGTGATTAAGATCTTCAAGAAACTCAGGCAATGTTCAAAAGGCCCTTGAAGCTCTCTCTAGCTCTGCTTTTAGTTAGTTAACTTTTGAAAAATCAACATGGAGAGAGAGTCGAGGAAAGTGTTCACAATGGGCTGAAATTAAACCTACCAAAGATGCTGAGGGTAAGAGGTAGGAGACCTTGTCAGTAGCACTTGGTGATCTTTTACTTGTGTAAACATGACTTGTGTCATGTTTGTTCCTGTTCTGTTTCTTGCTGTTACACTTTTCAGAGGTCCCTATGTTGTGAGTTCAGGCAACAGTGCCCTGTGATAGGTAACGGCAGTGGAGTGGACCATCCTGGGCAGTGTTCCCAGTTTTGAGGCGCTGGGCTGGGTGGGATCTGGGACGGGGAGGCCACAGACGCTGTTCTCAGTGCTGCTGTCTCAGTCTTTTCGACAGGGATGCTTTTTTATTTTACTGAAATTTACTTTCATGTACATTTTGTAGCATTTATTTGAGAAAAATACATTTTCTAGCTTGTAAAGGCACATAAGGTTTTGGAGTGATGTGCAAAGCACTCTCTATGTTG
>NW_006292687.1:6641626-6647127 GCF_000327345.1 Myotis davidii | reverse complement strand
GCTGTAGTTTGACAGTCTGTTCGATGCTGCTCTAGGCAGATAAGGTTTTACATGTTGATGATTACGATGTGGCTTCATCCATAAGGCCTGTTGGAGGGATTTTGCTTCATGGCCCCAAAACAACAGCATGATTTTGGCAGAGCTGGGAGTGGAATAGAGGGAAAGGGTGGTGAGAAGCAAAGTTGGAAAGGATCTCTGCATGCATAGCTTAGTCACCTGCTCAACATCTGTACCATTACCTTGGTACCAAGTAATCCATTGTGTTAGATTCCCTGAAGACCCTGAAAGACACAGAAGCATGCCTGACCTAGATTACTCTCCATCTACCTGAATGTTCTGGCCCAACGAACTGCTAACTTGTAGCAACATGTCCTCATACGCCACCCAGGAGGAATCTCAGGCAGGATTTTATATCTCTGTAACCCAGCCAATGCTGACATTTTTGAAAAGAAGATAAAAATGTTAGAGTCTAGAAAGAGATTCATGATGTCCTAAAATGTATATGTCAACCTGCCCTCAGATGGCCCTTCTACATCATGTGACCATTACATCATTTAACTCTCACAAGGACCCAGACAGGACAGGTGTCATCCTCACTCTACAAGTGAACAAGCAATCGGGGTTGGTGCCTTGAGATGAATCACAGGACTAGATGGCTGAGCCATGGATTAAATCCACGCTCTGGGTCTTTGCCTTTCAATGACTGAATTGGACAAAACCGCTTCCCAACTAACCATTCTTAACATAGTCATTGAGTGAGATTTACCCTTCTGACTTTTTAGAGAAGGTATTTGATTTATATGTCATACTGGTGTGTTCCTATTGAGGATAATAAAACTTCAAAGAGAGTTGAAAAGGAGAAAATCTCCAAGTTTCCGTATAGACTTAGGCCTGCTAGGCTATGTGTGCTGTAATCCTAAGGACTGATAAGACTCAAAATTCATATTGCTTTGTTTTGGTTTCTGAAGAAATAGAGACTAAACCTCATCAAACACTTCCCAAATAAGATATGAGTTTATTGGTCATCTGTCACCTAAAAGTATCTTCGTGATTGTGTTTCATCTTTGTACTTAAATTTGGGGAGAAAAATGTTGGTACTTTTCATTTTTTCCCCAAGAAAATTTATTTGTAGCATCTAATTAGCAAAAGAATGAGAGTCTCTGGTTTAAATGTAATAGTATATAATCATAGGGCTAACAAGTCTTCAAGGTTGTCTGGCTCTGAGCGGGGCCCTCTCTGTGCACTCCAGGCTCAGGCTCTCTCCTTCCCAGGGCACCCTGTTCTATCCAGGATTTTTCTGCTTGTAAGGACAGTCATCTGACCTCCATTTGCTACATAATGTCACAGCTCTATTACTGCTTAGCATTCCATTATATGGATAAAATTTCCCCATAACATTTTCTTGTTCATCCTGATTCTCACCTCTGTCAGCAAACACCAGGTCTTGGTCCTGCTCTATATGTCATTCTTTCTGATCACGAGCATTGCATGGGACTTAGTATATTCACTTTCCATTTCATCCTGTTGATTTCCACACAACATTCCAACCCATAGAGGTAATGTCGAACTTCCTTCAGTCACTGATGTTAGTAGTTGTGCCATCCAGCTGTCAGGCTTGTTTGTATTTTAGTACACATGGCACAGAAACCTGGCAGGTTATAGATGATGGCAGCTGATTGGGAGTGGATGGTACAGACTACTGCCACATGCCTCAACGGCAAGGGTAGCACACTTCCTCTGTCAAGGGGCAGATGGTAAATATGTTAGACTTTGCAGGCCAAGCGCTATGGGTTGCGACTACTCAACTGAATTCTGCCTTTGTAAAAGCAGCTGCCGTCAACAGGTAAGCAAGTGAGCATGACTGCATTCTAGCGAAACTTTATTTATGGGCGCTGAGATCGGAACATTACGTGTCATGAAATATTCTTTTAAATCCCTCACCCCCCCAACCATTTCAAAATGTGAAAACCATTCTTAGCTGCTAGGCTGTATAAAAGCAGGTGGTAGGCCAGATTGGGCCTACGGTGTAGCTTGCCAACCCCTGTCCTGGGTTGTTGAGGGAAGCTGGGAGGGAAATGCCCTGGAATTGGCAAAGAGGAGTATGTGGGGTCTGAGAGAAGAACCCACCATGCTATGGAGAGGTCTGTAGAGAACAGCATCCTTAAGTTCAGGGTTAGAACAAGGAGTGAAGAGATCCTGGCTATAGGGGATTTGGCTGATGGTTGCTCATGAGTTTCCACAGCACAGTGGAATATTGAGGTAGGTACTATTATTATCTCCATGTGACAGGAGGGGAAACTGAGGCATGAAGAGCTGAAGTGTCTTGTCCAGAATCCCACAGCTAATATACGATGGAGCTGGCTTTAGAGTTCAGGAGGTCTGGCTTCGTAGTTCCCATCCTTCACGATTTTATTAAACAATCCCCTCTTTCCCCCTGTGAATCTGTAGGTATAAAACAAATTTACTGTGTACTTGGCATTAGTAATTCCTAAATGCATGTTGCCATCTTTTTATATTATTAAGTTTAGATTTTTCATGTCAGTACGTTAAAAAAAACATTGTTTCGTGTTCCATTGTATGGAAATACCTTCATTCATTTTGCTATGGCTTGATTCCCGTTTTTCTGTAGTACCAAACTTGCTGTGACACACACACACACACACACACACACACACACACACACACACGTTTGTGCACATGTTAGCATTCTTTCTTGAGAGAATTTTACAAGTAGAATTCTAGATCAAGGACTCAGACATTTTAAATATTGAAATCACCACGTTGCTCTCTGTAACAGCTAATCCAGTTTGCCCTCCCACCATCCGCATGTGACCACTCCCCACACCATCACCAGCACTGGATGGTACAAGTTTTCGGAAGTTTTGTGATTCTGAAAAGTGCAGTGTGCCTTGGCATTGCCATTTGCATTTTTGATTACTGCTGAGGTGGTTCATCACCACTTAGTTCATCAACTATTGACCTTTTCTTTTCTGAGTAGTGCCTGTTTGTTTCTCTGCTCATTTGTCTCCTGCATGGTATGTCCTTTTAAAGTGATGAATAGCTACTCTTTGTTTTTCATACGGAAACTTTCAGATATAAAAGCAGAGAGAACATAAGTATTCTGTGTACATTATAGATAGTAACTCTTTGACAGCTATGTCACCAATATTTTTTCCCTGTCTTTCAAATATCTTTTCATTTAACTTATGGTGCCTCTTGCTGTATGCACAAAATATATTGCTAGCGTGTCCAATCTGTGAGTCTTTTCCTGTGTGGCTGTTAGATGTCATGCTCTCTCAGGACAGTGTGTCCCCTTTCTAACTGCAGCCTCCCTGTGTTGTCCTGGGAGAAGGCTTTGCAGTTCTTTCACCCTCTGAGATAAGTAGGAGGAGCGGTAGCGACAGCAGGAGCCAGCATTATGGAGCACCTTACTTTGTGCTGGCTATTGTGCTCGGCAACTTCACACGTGTTGTAAATCCCGTGAAGAAGATGGCAGTGTCTTCCCCAGTTTCCAGATGAGGAAACTGAGGCACAGAGAGTTTAAAGGACTTGCCTTAGATCTCACGGGTGGGAAGTGGCACGGCTGGGTTTGACCCCAGATGGCCCTCGTCCAGAGCCTGCACACACTCAGAACCAAACACTCCTGGAGCCAGTCTCTGAGCCTATAGAATGTCCTCAGTAGTAATGCTTTTTTCTTTTTTTGAGGATGAGTTAGATTTGTTGAGAAAGCAAAACATCATGCAGAGCAAATGTTTACTGGAGCTTGGAAATTCTAATGAGCTGTGTTGTGTATAGTCACTGCTTGACTTTGATCCTAAAAGAACCATCCTGATTTGCTTGTTTTTCCATAAATTGGCACTGCAGACGCTTCCTAAAGAGGAGCTCCAAAAGTGTCAGAGCAATCATTGAAGCACTGGGGCAAGCCTTCAGCTACACACAGCAAACCAGCCATAAGCTTGGTGATGGGGGAGGAAGGGAGGTATGGAGAACAGGAACTCATGGTTGGGCGGAAGCCACAGTTACTGTCAGTTATTGGAGACTGAGCTGTCCTCACCTTTTGAGGATCATTCTTGATGCACACCAATTAGTGTGGCCCAGTGGGTGGTGGAAAGAGGGGAGCCACGCCCTAGGGCTAAGCCTCAGGGGAGGGAGCTGGAAGGAGGCAATTGGAGAGAGTGGTGTTTTCTGCAGGAGTAGGAAAGGGGGTTGGCACCTCGCCGCCACCACAGGAACGAGTGGACAAATGGGGCAGCCTAATTATGGAACCGCGTAGTGTGGGTGAGCTCATCTTCCTGTATTTTGACAGGAAGGAGATAAGTTGGATGCTGGGTTGCAGGCAGTGCAGTCCTCTCTGGTCTGTCTGAGGCCTTGTCTACAGGATTTCATTGCCAGGGGTCACAGAATTCATTCCCCTGTTAGCTGCAGGGTCTATAGCAGAAAAAGAGACACCCCCCACCCCCAGCTCTGTCTTGGAAACAGTTGGCAATGAGCAATGGATTTGCAAGCAAAAGACATTATGAGAGTAGTAGATGTTACGTAATTGGTGTAAACCTACGAAATCTGTGACTTGGGTGATGGGCTTAGTCCTGGCCCCTGGAGGTTTGGCCCAGTGCAGTATGGCAGCTGAGGTTGTTGAAAGCACAGGCATGGTCTTTGCAGACACAGACCCCGCTTCCTCCCCAGACTTGGCCTCGGTCTCCTCCACTGAAAACTCAGGATGATGGTACCTCTTTAACAGGGTTGGGGAGGGAGTTAAGAGAGGCAGCCCAACTGTGTGCTCAACTCAGTGTTGTTATTATTGAAGTCACTCCATGCCCTGGAGCTCTCCCAGATATTGTTCTATTAAAAAAGGTAATTACCAAATAAATATGGACATGACCTGGAGAGAAGTGTGTGCACTGGCATAAACACATGAGAGGATTTCGCAACCACCACGTTAACAACCACTGGTACCGTGAGTGGCAAGTAGATACTTGGGAAGATTTATCTGATGGTAAATGACTCATTATAAATGGGATTCACCTACAAGGGCTGTGACCCCCTGAGGTAGGTGTGATTGGAGTACAGCCCACGATTCTGATTTATCATTTAGTGTCTAAGAGGCTCTGGTTTCCTGAATATTGAACAAGGAAGGGACATAGTGGGGAGGGCCGGGGACAAAGGGTGGTCAGCTTG
Organism: Myotis davidii; assembly: GCF_000327345.1. Lineage (NCBI taxonomy): Eukaryota > Metazoa > Chordata > Mammalia > Chiroptera > Vespertilionidae > Myotis > Myotis davidii. Next base: position 6,641,952 of record NW_006292687.1, on the reverse strand, counting down.
TAACTGGGAAAATCTCCACCAAGAAAAGGCTGCGGCATTGAGGCACGAGGGAGGTCACTTTACACAGCCCCTCTGACTTCCGGGCAGGATTCCCAGTTTCTCAAAGATTCACTGGGACCAGATGGCAGGTTTCTTGGGAGATTTGGATTTTCTTGAATTGAATTTGGGCAACTTTCTAGATTGGGATGAAAATGGCAGATTTGGTTCTTAAAACTTAACAGGGACACTGATGAATTTTAAGTGAGTAAGTGAGGTAGGTTTGTGTTTCAGGAAGGCCACTCCACTCGGAGGAGCAGGAGAGTGCCCTGGAGGAGGGCCGACTGCCA
>NW_006292687.1:6604586-6641598 GCF_000327345.1 Myotis davidii | reverse complement strand
GGGGCGGGGGGGACCTTGCAGCAGGCAGGGACAGTGGCAAGTAGGGGGAGGTGATGAGATTCAGGACATCACTTGTGGGACAGTGACTGCATCATATGGTGAGGCAGAGGAAGGAGAGGAAGGATCCTAGGTGATTCCCACGCTGCCGCTAACACAGGGTCGGGGGATGGTTGTAAGGCCACTCGGTGAGCTTTGGGCGTTTTTAGTTGAGGTGTCCCTGGTCAGTGGGATAGGCTCTTCTGGACTCAGGTACACGTAGGTAAGGGTTGACACCTAGGCGTAGATGCCATAACCCAGTGGAAACCAATGGAGTGAGCCAAGAAGCGAATGGATAAAGCCCTAGGAAATGCTGAAACCAAGAACTCACTGTCTTTCCCCTTCAGTGAACCTTGAAACCAGTTGTCTTCAAGTGTAAGTGTTTCTAAAGCTAGAGTGGCCTTTCCCGGTGTGATGTTTCAGGAAGAGATAAGCGATTTACTGTGGGAGTGCTGGCGGGCACACTGCACGGAGAGGAAAGGTCCTTGTTTTTTTAATTTGCTAACTCGATTTTCCTCGGCACCTTGTGGAGGGACAGGTGTGGATGTGGGTGGTCCTGCAGAGCCAACCTCTCTCTATATATCCCATGGAATTCTCCCCCCCCCCCCCCCCCCAGTGTTCTGAATGCTCACAGTCCTTCCTGGAGGAGCTCAATTTTCCTCGGCACCTTGTGGATGAACAGGTGTGGGTGTGGGTGGTCCTGCAGAGCCAGCCTCTCTCTCTATATCCCATGGCATTCCCAGGTCCCTTTGCAAGTGAGCAGAGACTTCCCAAGGATTGCTAAGCTGAGCTGATTGAATCCCATCATGGAAGAAGGAATGAGATTATCTTTGCTTGACAAGAATCTGCAGGTGGAGGGAGCCTGCTGGTAACTCTTCACTGAGGAAGGTTGAATGAACAGGGAAACAGCCCTGAAAATGTGGGTGGAAGAGGCCAAATCTGCCATAATGAAAAGGAGGACTGCGCAGAGTGATGCTGGGGAAGCACTTTGCAAGGGAGCCCTTTGGACAGGCCCCGCGAAAAGGGCCTAATGGCAGTCTGGTCTCATACCACGTGCTCAGCATGCTGACAGTGATCACAGAAGCATCATATCCATGTAAAAAAATACCCATTTCTAAGTGAGTGATGTTTATGGTTCGGAACCAGATCAGAATTAACATGGGCTATTGTCATGGTTCAAGTACATCTTGTGGTGCCCCATACCAAGTTGTCATCAGCTCTCCTTGTGGGATGGGGACTCGGTGGGATGGACAGTGGGTGAGACCTGCTAGACTCCCCATGCACATGGATGCAGTGAGAAGAGGCATCGATGTTCTGAAAGTAGGGAGAATTGTTGGCTTCTTTCAGTCCTTAAATGGAAGAGACATTTTCTTTTTCGAGCCACAAAGAAATGATAGTAGCAGAGCACGGTGGTCAGGAGCTTGGGTGCCAGAGTTGAATTGCCTGGGTTCGAATCCTGGATTACTAGCTGTGTGACTCTGGGAGAATTCCTTCACCTCTCTGTGCCTCAGGTCCTCTTCTGGGAATGGAGTAATAATAGTATCTACCTTGGCAGTTCCCATAAGGATAAAATGAGTGAACTCTGTGAAGTGCTCAGCATGAGAGTACCCAGCACAGAGGTTGTTAAATAAATAGAATAAGTAGGTGACTGCAGGCTTCTGAGTAGAGCCTGCTTTTCCTGGAGAGATCCAAGGGAGGTAGAACCAAGCAAAGATGAAGGAGCCTGCCCCTCGCCCTCGGAGAGTGGCTGGCAGTGGGCAGGGAAACCTGGGCACATTCGAGACAGGCATCTGCAGCCTAAATGCCTTTTGAGCATCTTGATGCAGCGTGCTTCCCGGAGACACAGAGCTCAGGAAGGAATTCAGGGGCAATTATATCAACACCTCCGGAATACCCAATTACAGTGTTCACACCGCCCCGGAGAAATCACTTCATTCCTGAGGTTTATTTTTCCAGCGTGTGGCTCTGGTTTTATAAACATGAGATTAAAAGTTGACTAGAGATGAGCCCCCACAAGGCTGTGGCCGGTCAGGACCTGCTGTTGCAGGCATTTCTCTCCTAAAGGCCTCGGGTGGGCGGGCTGAGTCGGGTAGCGGGGGCATGGCTGCGTGCCAATGGCAGGCCTTCGGAACTGGACTTGAGAAGATATTTTTCTTTGTTTTTCTTTGTTTATATTTCTTTCATCTATGAAAAGCTTTGTGAAATTGCCTTTGAATTATAAGGGTAAATCATTTTTATCAGGAAATGGAGGGAATATCATGAAGCAAAGATGAAGTACCTTTATGCTTGTTAAAACATGGCTGGGACTTGAGTCCACATCTGTAGTAGCTCATGTCTATAAGCATATGAGCAAGCCAGCAGCTAGGAAACAAACCCCAATATTGAGCATGTTATTTCACAGTAAGCTTACGTTGATGGACTTCTTTATCAGTACTAACATTCTATGAACTTTGATATTATCACTGTCCTGCTTTTATTGAGGCAGGAATACTAGCTCATGAGCTAAAGGAGAGCTGAATCATACTCATTCATTCATTATTCACTCAACTCATATTTTCTTGTGCCATTCACATCCTTGGTCCTGAGGGTACAATGGTAAACAAGATGCTTATGAAGCGTCCAGGCTCATAGGACAGTGCACACATAAATATTGTAACAAGGCAAGTGTAGCTTTGGAGGAGAGCTTTTGAAAGGAGCAAATAGGGCTGTGTGGTAGAGAGCAACAGGATCTAAAGGTATGACCTTGAGGGGAACTTGCAGGTGTGCACAAGGACATGCACAGGGGTTATTCTTACAGCATCACTTATAACAGCAAACAATTGGGGAATGGCTAGGTAACTAAATCATGCAATAGCCATATAATGGAAGGCAACCAGCATTAAGAAATGCACCATATTGTAAGTACCAACATACTTGTCAAATCAATTGCTGTGTAAAAAAATGTAGAATAATATGTCTAATTTTTTAAAAGATTTTTTATTGGTTTTAAAGAGAGGAAGGAAGGGAGAGGAAGAGAGAGAGAGAAGCATCAATGCAAAAACAAAATATTAATCGGCTGCCTCCTGTATGTCTCCCACCAGGGATCAAGCCTGCAACCCGGGTATGTGCCCTGACTGGGAATCGAACTGGCAACTTTTCAGTGCATGGGGATGACAACCAAACAACTGAGCCACACTGGCTAGGGCATGTCTAATTTTTTTCATCTGAAAATTTACATACCACGTGTATAACAGTTGTTACCGCTGGTCAAAGGGGACTTAATTTTTATTAGTAATATAGTTTCTTAAAGGGAGTTTGGATACTTGTAGTTTAATATTAATTTTAAAGTGTTCTTTAGAAAAAAGGATAGTGGGATGGGAGTCATCTAAGAAGCCTTCTCAGGCATTGAGGCTGAATCCTAAAGGATGAAAAAAGCTGCCTGGGCCGATGCAATGCCGTGTTCAATGGCAAAGGGAGGAAAAGGCATGATGTACCCGGGTAACTAATAGGTGTCTCAAGAGACAAGGCTTCTGAGTGTGGAGGGGGACACAGAGCTGGAACAGAGATGAGATGAGGTTGCACAGTAAGCAGGTCAAGTCATGCAGGGTCTTAGAAACCACAGCAGGCAGTCTTGTTGTTTGGCGTGCAATACACATCTGAACAGATGCCTGTCTGCCTGGTGCAATCGGATCAAGGGGAAGGAGGGTGGAAACAGGGACACTTGTTTGCTATTGATGCAAAACCACTGAAAAACCTGGGGAGCTTGGACTAGGGCAGTTGTCCTCAACCCTGTGGACCACACCCCCAAATAATTGAATACAATTTCTGAAGCCTTCACATTTTCAAATAGTATATCATAAGGGTGAGGATCACTGATTGCTATTGACTGTGGAGAGGCATGCAGAGGTTGAGGCATGCGTTGGAAAGGCAGTACAACTCACTGCTGAATCTTCCAGGCCCACCCTCCTGGGCCAGGCTGAGCCCAGAACTGTTTGGGACACCGTGGGAGCTGTGGGAGTGTGCAGGGCAACATGCGGACATGTGATATGTGTCCAGTTCCTTTGGTGAAGGTCTCTCAATCATTCTGGCCCTTTGCCACTTTTTTCTCTTCCTGTTATCTCCATTTTATAGAATTCATTCTTCATTGGCATCCACACCAATGGTCAATGAAGTAGGAAGCAAATGCTACCCAAACAAGTCCATGTGGTCACGGTTGGTAATTTGGGGCATGACTTGAGAGGGGGAGAAAATAGAAAATGAGGTTGTTGGGAAGAACACTGGCTGAAATAGAAGATTTGGGGTTTATCTCTAGATGCCAATTATCTGTACTTTATTACCATATTATGAGCTGACTGTGGTGTGTTGAAGTCCAAAGCATGTAAAAAGGCAATTAGAGTTTTAGAATCAAACTGAGTCATGAGTTAGAAAGGTATTACTGTGTACTGAAACTCAGACATGTTTGGCTTCCTTGTGGTGGGTTATATTTGATATCTGCAGCTTAATTAAACACATACGTATTATGTCTCTTTCATCGCTGACTAGGAGTCCTTCACTCTTTAGTATCGTTTTCTTCCCACTTGTAAAAAAAACATAACCCTGAATGTGTGCAGGGAGTACCATTTTTTGAAACACTTAGAAATGAGCTTGACAGACAACACACATTAAACTGGGGATTAGACTAGTGATTGGACAACTTCTAGAGTTAGGAGGACTTGTCTGATAGCCACAGTGTTGTTTCCTCAGCTACCACAGACCCCCAGAGCTGGAGGTGCCCATTCTGCTGTTGCACTTTACTTTATGGGTGAGATAAGAGAGCCCCAGGGTCTCAGGGTAGAGCCAAGCCAGTCACAGGGCAGGGCTGTTTTCTCCTCTGGACACTGCCACGTGGCATCCCTGCTGTTTCCAAAAGTTCATGGAGAATTTCAGTCCTCAGTCATCCTAGTGTCTCTTCTGCTCTCTGAGACCTCTCAGGGACATTTAAAGCAATTTACTAGTATCTATGACTGAGACTAAAGGTTTTTAAAATCATAAAATCAAAGTACATACAAAAGAAAGTAGTGAGACATCACAAGGTCCTTGGTTATCACTGGATTGATTTGTTTTATACATGAATAGATCTGCAACTCGGCTACTAATTGTGTTGTTGTTTTTTTCTCCTATTGATGTTTATACTCTACAGACTGGAATTCCATTATATTAAACTACTCCATTTTGTGTGTGTGTGAATCATCGCCCAGCTGCCTCCTGCACACCCCCCGCTGGGGGGTTGAGCCCGCAACCCAGGCATGTGCCCTGACCGGGAATTGAACCATGACCTCTTGGTTCCTGGGTTGACGCTCAACCCCTGAATCACACCTGGCTGGGCAAACTGCTCTGTTTTTAGCAAAAAGAATGTGCTGGATCCATTAGTAGTTCATTCTAAAACAAAATAGCAAAATAATGGTTTCTGTATTAAGGTTCTGTTCTTGGGTATATTCAGTATCCATGGCCTGGACCGTATACTCCTTCTAAGCTTTGCGTGCTACAGGGACAATAAATACTTTCCTGTCTAACTTTGGGTTCTTACCATGGAAACAGCAGCGTAACAGCTGGGCTCTGTTAGATGTCTTTTCATTCTCTTGGCTGGCAAAAATCTGTAGAGGGAAACTTTTCTCTCTCTTTGGTGGACAACAAAACTCTATTTTTGAATGAAATCACTCCTCCAGTTGGTCAGATATATGTCTTAACTGGTTAAGATCACTAATTGGAAATTTTAAAATCTCATCTTGGACCCTTGGTAACCTAGAAACAGCCTTAAAGTTAACAGAAAGTGTGAGTCACTATGTGGCTGAGTTCAAACTCTAGTTTCAGTATCCTCTAACACAGAGCAATGCAGAGGAGCCCACAGGGGCACTTTCTCTGTCATAAATTTAACAAAATAGTTGTATGAAATATTTTTTCATCTCATTATGCTCTTTCCCGTGCATTTTACAGAATTAAATAGGGCATTTAAAATGTCTACATCTTATCTAAGCCTACTGCAGAGCTTTTTAACTAGTTGCCACACACGGGTCATACCTGTGTCAAGACGGATTCCCTCAGGGGCACCAGGCAGGTATCGGGTGACTGGGGCACTGGGCAGGTCTCCTGGGGGCCACACACAGCTTTGTCCTTTACTGAGCTGTGCAAATGGTATTTTGTCGGCTGTGCCATGTGAGAGGAGGATCAAGAAGCAGAGTTCAGGAGACTGTTGCTTAGAAGGAACATCGCTGTTGCAGCGATGATTGAGTGATAAAAACAACTTAGATTATGCTTGTTTCATGGGGTAGCCTGCATGGTAGAAAGGACAAGGGCCTGGACATTAGGAGACCAGAGTTCTTACTGGCAAATTTTGTGATCTTGCCCTCTCTGAATCTCTTCGTTCCTACCTGCAATGTGGGGAGATCTCCAGGGTCATTTCTCGGTTCTTGCCAGTCTTGTTCTTTGACCATCCATGCAAGTTTCTCCATGATGCACACCATGCTAGGTCCACAGTACAGAGAACTGCAATAGGCAGCAAGAACTTACTGGATGTCCCTGGGGGGTGGGCCCACTAGAAAAGGAGAGGAGGAGTAACTCCAGACAGGGAAAATGGTTCCTGCAAGGACCCCAAGTTGACATGCTCTTGGTGTTGGGCAGATAGACAATAGACCAATAAAGACTGGGTGTGGAAGTTAATGAAGGGAAAGTGGGACACAAAGTTGGAGAGATGATGGGGGTTAGAGCAGGGGTCCTCAAACTACGGCCCGCGGGCCACATGCAAATATAAATATTTTATTTGTTCCCGTTTTGTTTTTTTACTTCAAAATAAGATATGTGCAGCATGCGTAGGAATTTGTTCATAGTTTTTTTTTTTAAACTATAGTCCGGCCCTCCATCGATCTGAGGGACAGTGAACTGGCCCCCTGTTTAAAAAGTTTGAGTACCCCTGGGTTAGAGTATTATGTAGGCAAATTGGGCTTGATCCTAGGGTTAGTAGATGTGTGAACAGGGGAGTATCATGTACAAAATCCCATCTTGTCCTCTGGTCAAATTTCTGCTTGGCCTTTTGGGTTTTGCTCCAACAGCATGTAGAAGTCTTCTTCAGTCAAATATTTCTGGGTGCAATTAGTTGTTTAATGTCTTTCTCCATCATGGGCCTGTAAACTCCAAGGATGGGAACTTCTTTTAACGACTATACCCCAGCATCTTGCCCGTAATAAATGCTCAATAAATATTTGTTGGACAAAGGGAGAGAGAGCTCTTGCTCCATAGTTATACCTCTTTGCTTTAAAAAAATTTGTTTTGTTACTCATGGTGGGAAATCTCCGTACCTTCTGCTCAATTTTGCAGTGAACCTAAAACTTCTCTAAAAAAAAAGTGAAATCTATGTTAAACATTCTAATTGTTCACAGTTGGATTAATCATAATCCTTGGTTCATGATCCATTGTCCTCTTTGGTCCATGTGTGGCCCTGTCTTTATTTATTTTTATATAAAATATATGTATGAATATAAAGGATATCAGTGAGACTGTGGCCTCACTAAAAACCCAGAGCATTACCCCTAGACCACATTTATCTGTGTACTTCCAACTCTCCCATCTCTGGACCTGGGAAACCAGCACTCATAAATATTGTTTATCATTATCTTATGGGTTTATTATTGGTTTTTAGGATTATCAGACATATATGTATAACCAAACAATATATTATACACTTCTGCCTTTTGGAACTTTATAAAAAAGTATAACATATTTCTTCTTACACTTGTTTTCTTCACATTATGCTCTTAATATTCACACATAGAGTCACATGGAGCTGAAGGTCATCCATATTCACTGTTTGGAATACCACAGTTTATTCTTTTTCCTATTGGTACATATTTGGGTTGTTTCCATTTTTTGGCAATTACATGGTTTCTGCGAGTGTTCTTAGACTCATGTCCTGGTGCACATGTGCTTCCGTATTGCAGGCAGTTTTTGTCAGCTTTGACACTAGTGACACTTTGGACCAAGCCCTTCTTGGTTGTGGGGGCTGTCTTTTGCCTTACAGGTCATGACATCTAAGGTTACTAGGTGACAGTAGCACCCCTTCCTTAGGTTTGACAACCAAAATGTCTCCCAGGGGGACAGAATCACCCAGGTTCAGAACCACTGCCTTTGGGCAATGCCACTTCTAGGGGATATGGATCAGGTTCATAATATGAATGTTTAACTTTACAAGATAGCACCAATTATTTTGCCAAACGACATCAAATTTGGGAAAGTTGTCTTTGAAGGAAACTGACTCTTGCAAAATTGGTCAGGTGGTCGGGCCTCTTGCTTTTCCAATGTAAAAGGTGTGACCTCCATGGAGTTTGGGACTGTTTGTGGTAAAAAGGAAAATACCTGGTGAGTTCAGAATAGACCTTTGCCCTGGAGTAACTCTTTATCATTAAAAACAAGTGAAACACCCCTAGAGATATTTGAGAGCCACATGTCAAAGTCCCCAGAATTCTGTAGCACAAATATAAACAAAATTAAGTTATACTTTAAGAGAAAATTCAATTAGGGAAAAAGTAAATTATTTGAACTAATTCTTCAGTCTTAACTATTACCACATAAAACATCATTCTGTTTGACTTATTTCATCATAGGATGAAACTAAATAAAATCAAGCACAGAAAGTCCTATGCTCTTCAAGAGGGTATTTCCTTCTTCACTGCTTGGTTGTAGGGCAAGGCCAGTGCTTTGACCATAGGGCATCCTGGAAGTGGGCCCTCCCAGGGCATTTGTGCTGCCTGCCCTTGGTCCTGCCCTTGGTCCTGATAGCACAGCTGTGATACGCACAAGACCTGGGAAGATTTATTGCAGGATCAAATGTTGAGCCTAAAGAGGAGCCAGGTTGGGAAGTAGCTCAGGATTGCCCTCTGCAAACATCTGTGGGACAACTACATGCAAGAGAAAGGGCTCAGGAAGACGGAGCTTACACAGGTGGAAGTTATAAAAGGAGGAGCGTTGCTGTCAGTGCTGTGGAGTGCTTTGCAGAGTACTGTGTCCTCGTCCTTACCGAATCAAGTAGAGGTTTGAGTATCCACTGGTGGGGATGTTAGAGATTTCTTCAGAGGGCCCAAAGGATAGTAATGCTAGAGAGAGCTAACAGCTAAAACAAACAGATTTGTTCACTATATGCCACACCTTTTCAAAGTGCTTTACATATTAAGCACTATTCCTAGGAGGCAGGTACTGTTGTTGGGATAGGGAAAGTGGGGTTCAAGTTCAAACACCAGGAAGTGATGGAGTGCAACCCAGGCAGCCTGGCTCCGAACCTCTCCAGGTCGAGCAGACTTTGCTTCTACATGACTTCACCACCTGGGGAAGCAAGTGAAATCAAGTCATTTTGGAGGGAGAGGCTCCATGTTTTGTTTGAAAGAGGAGAGACCTATTGGGTGGCAGGATAGAGATCTGTGGGTTCTGGATAGACTAAGCGTAATAACACCTGCAAATTTCTGATCAATCTGAGGGAAGGTGGCCTCAGGCTCCATTGGGCATAGTTTCCAACTGAAAAGTACCTGATTATCATCAATGGCAGATTGGATAACTGGATTGTGGCATATTCATATAAGGGAATGCTGTGTAGCAATGAGAACAAATGATCTTCAAGTGCACATAACAGTGTAGACAAAAGAAGCTGGACATGTAGGATTCCTCTTAGATGGAGAAGAGAAGAAGCAAAGCTTACCTGTGCTACTTGAAGTAGGGGAGGGAAGCAATTGGAAGGGAGCATTGAAGGAGTGCTGGGTCTATGGATGCATCTACTTTAGAAAGTAGAGGAAAAAAAGAAAAGAAAAAGAAAGAAAGTAGAGAAAGGATACTGTGAGAATGCAGAAAAGTTGTGGTGGGAGGAGTGGAATGAGAGATTTGGGTGAATGGGGGCTTGTGGTCAGATTTCCCAAGCGGGCTAGTCCTGTGCCATGGTGAGGAGGACCAGTGTGCGGGGCTGAAGAGAAAAAAGGTGAAGGTCACTGAAGCTCAGGAGTCAATTCCTTTGTCAAGGCATGTAGAAGACCACATGGCCTCAGGTAGGTATTTCATGTGGACAGTAACATAAATCAGGTGTTGACAAAATTTAGAGGCCAAAGGAGGGTAATGATTCAGTTTTAAAGTCTGTACTTGTTCAGCTGCAAGGGCAAAACCCCCGTTCAACTATCTGTAGCAAAAATGAGAATTTATCACCTTCCATTAGTAAGGCAAAAGTACTGGATCCAGGTTTTTAAATTGTCACGGGAGCTGCTCTTCTCTCTCTCTCTCTCTCTCTCTCTCTCTCTCTCTCTCTCTCTCACCCTCTCTCTCTCTCTCTCCAGCTCTGCTTTTCTCGGGTCAGCCTCACTCACAGGCAGCCTTCTTCCCCTAGAAATGATAGGTGGCTCCAGACTTTGAAGGCACCAGGAGAAAGCCAGGGGTGATACGGATTGACTCCACCTAGACCTCACATCTACCCTTGAAGTGGATCAGCCCTCCTTTCCGTCCCCTGCGAATCACATTCACTGAGAACGAGGGAGTGACATGTAAAAACCATAGCACCATGGAGGTCAGTGCCCTGTGGCCAGACCCTCAGTGGTTTCTACTCAACAGTGGTGCAGTGAAGAGATGAGGACCCTGCTTGCTGCAGGAGCTGGGCCTCACCACACACTCCCTGCGTGACTCTGTGTGGAGGAGGAAAACCACAGAAGAGTCCTGCCAAGGCCAGAAGCTGCTCTGAATCCCGGGTGGGGTGCAAGGCAGTGGCATCCAGCCAAATTGACAAAGAAATTTGGCCTGTGCTGGGTTATTGCATCTCCACCCCACATTGAAATTTCCCCATCTCAGAACTCTCTTCCTTTCTCCTAACAGACTGAATGTGCTCTTTTCATTTCAGCCAGCTGGAGTGATTTTGCCTCATCTTCCTGTTTGTCTGTAATGCTTATCTCACTTCTCCATCTTGTCTCTGTGTGCATTTCTCTTTTCCTGGCCTCTTCTCAGGGATGAGGAGGAGGAGGAGGAGGAAGAGGAGCAGCCAGTCACGGAGCCCAATTCAGAGGAAGAGAGAGAGGATGATGCCCCCTCTCAGGGCAAGGACAGGTACCAAGGGCTGGACCCTCCCAGGCCCCCACTAAAAGTCCCAGGCTCCCTCCTAATGAATGGTTTGCAGCCACCTGTCAGTAGTCCCCTCCCTTCCTCACCAGCTCCCACCAGCAAACCTTTACTGACCCTATACACAGAGCCACAGAGTGATTAGTCTGTAGAAATCACAGTGCATGTTTTCATTTCAGAACTTTATTTTTTCACTCCAATACAGCCTTCCTAACCATGCTTTGTGGAAAACTCACCCAGTTGGTTTTCTTCCCACTGTTCCCTCCCTCATTAAGTACTTTGGCTCAGTCAGAGTGACAGAAAATTTTAACCCTTTCAGCACTGTACTAAAAATAATTATGTGTGTTTCCTTCTTCCTACTAATTTTACCAGTACAATATTAGCTAAAATGTGTGGGTAACTACTGTGTGAATGATGCAAGTTTTTTTTTTTTTTTTATCAAAGTGGACAGGAACACTTTATCCACTAGAGCAGTGATTGGCAAACTGCGGCTCGGCAAACCGTGGCTCGCGAGGCACATGCAGCTCTTTGGCCCTTGAGTGTGGCTCTTCCACAAAATACCAACTTCTGTGCATGGGCCATGAAGTTTCAATCGCACTGTACATGCGCGCCTGCACGTGGTATTTTGTGGAAGAGACACAGTCAAGGGGCCAAAGAGCCACATATGTCTCGCGAGCTGCGGTTTGCTGACCACGGCACTAGAATCTAGAAAAATATTTTCAGTGTTTATTTTTATGCCCAGCACAACTAACATAGCTCTAGGGTCCTTTGGAGAGTTTACTGTTCTCTGCTCATCTGTCCAAGGTGCATTCTTTCTGTCTTTAGTCAGTGGTAACAGACAGGCACCTTGCAGATGTTCTTTTCCTCCACTTAATTGACTATACTGCAAATTGACACTTTTACGGTTAGTTTTTTCCACAAAAAGCAAAATTAAAAGGATCTTGGATGAATTAGGGTAAAATCATTCTCTTACTAACTTCAAAGTCAATGTGATTCATTGCTGCTGTAGCCTCATTCTCCAGGTCACCAGCACAAATAAAAGTTCTCGTATAGGCCCCTTTGACACCCTAAGACTCCCACCATTCTCATGGGTCATGGAATCCTCTCTGAACTGACAAACTAATGATTGCTTCTCCCCTTTGGAAATAACTGGGAAGAAGCCAGCAGGTATGGAGAGAGGAATGGAATGGCCTGGACAGAGAGTGAGCCATACATTTCAGGAAGAGAGGGCGAGAAAGGTGGGCATTCGTCAGAGCTCCTAGCTCATGCCAAGAGCCCTGCTTGGCGATAGTGACTTTTTAGTTACAGATGCTCTGGGAAGGGAGGAGGTTTAATTGACAGTCCCCTTTGAGGTGAAAAATTAGTTACAGGAAATTATGTAGACCCTCAATAAACACACAGGTATGGCTCCCTCTATGCTGAAATGTGCATGTCATGTGGACAGTAACATAAATCAGGTGTTGACATACATCAGCTCCTGCGCCACCTCCACCTATTCCCCCCCCCCCCCCCCGCCTCCCCTTCCCACACACACACATGCCCTTCAACCCTCAGTGACACATAGTTCAGCACTATGGACCAGATGGAAGAATCTGGCCAGAATGGGTAGCTTTCAAAGGCATCCCTGCTGACATTTTGCTGTCTTTACATAAAATTGTTTGCACAGTAGGTGATTGTTATCCGACCCTCTGAAGTGTTTTTGACATCATGCCTGACGCTGTAGGGTGTCCTTGATCAGACACTAGTCATGTTTTTTAGTTTTAGGAAATAAGATGTGCATATTGAACCCCAGGGCTCTATGTAGATAGCACCATAGTGTTAATTCATAGTGTTAATCTGCATGCTATTTGTTCCCTGGTGTAAACTTATTAGACTTTAAAGTGGTGGGAAGATCCTGCTTACTTCTGTGGGTTTGGTGTCTTCTGCTGCCTCCCCTTCCTGCTGGCTGCTTCTTTGTGTGTGCCCACCATGCGTACCCATCACGTGTGCCTGCTGTGTGTGCCCACCATACATACCTATCACGTGTGCCTGCTGTGTGTGCCCACCATGCATACCTATCACATGTGCCTGCTGTGTGAGCCCACCATGCGTACCCATCACGTGTGACTGCTGTGTGTGCCCACCACATGCCAGGCCTACACTGAGCACATCAGTGTGGTCTCACCTTCCCATCGGGCCAGGGAAACTGGCATGTCCCTTCCCTTATATGTAGATGGAGCTCAGAATTTGAGGTAGGAAAGAAAACAGCCCATATCCCATTCCCAAATGGGCATGGCTGGGGTGAGGTTCTCTGGGAGAGGGGCCATAGCTTTGAAAACTGCAGAGTTTAACACAAATTCTTCGAGTTGAGGAGGCCCTGGGAAAGTGTGAAATGGACAAAATGTGCTCTCCGCACGCCAGCCCCTCCTTCCTGCTCTTTGCATTCCTTGCTGGCATCTCTTTCCCCTTTCTCTCATCCATACCTGCTCTCAAGGACGAAAGGAGTGAGTGAAGTATGGGCTATAGGATGTCACTTCCTCACCAAGACAAAGCAGTGAGGTTCAAATTGTGGTGCCAACACAGTCACTGGCTCTTGGTGTGAATGCACTGGAAGTCAGGGATCCGGGGTGCACATGATAAGAAACAGAGTCAAGTCACTGGTGCTCTTTGCTGCCTCCCGCCCAGAGAATTGGGGTCCCAGTCAGCTTGGGAGACTGGGTTGCACAATAGCACTGTGTTGGCAGGAGGTCAGAAAATAGACTTCCGTGTGTGCTTGCCCAGAATCGAAGTCAGGTGGCACTGCTGTGTGGGCTTTGGGTTTGGTCACCCAATTGTGTTGCAGGGAACAGATTCCCATTCCTCTAGGGTTGGAGGGGATGGGGAGGCTGGGGGGGATGAGGGCAGGGCTTAAGGGCAGATGCAGAAGAGCCTTTGGGGTTTCATTAAATCCCTCCCAAAGGCCTGTATGCCCGTAGGCCCAGTGGGTCTTGCCTCCCAGATTGGCAAGCCCAGGGCCCCAGGATTACTGAGCAAACCGAAGCGTCAGTGATGGGCTTTCATGCTGCAGTTCCAGGAGCTCAGCTGGACCCTGAAGTAAGTGGCCATAGCAGTAGTGGTTTTGTACATGCCTTTTCCTCCTTGCTAACTTTTGCTCTCTCTCTCTCTCCTGAATCTCCTTTCTTCCCTTCCTTCCCTCCCTTCAATTCTTTTCCCTGTGGGGCCAGCAGCCAGGCCAGCACTGCCTCAGAGCAGAAGCCCACTGAACAGGAAAGCCCAGCCCCCGCTCCTGCCTCCAGCGCCACCTCCACCTCGCAGGGAAAGCAGCTTCCAGCCAGCACTGCAGGGGGGAGCCCCTGGGGCAGCGGGTCCTCTGTGCCTGCCCTGCTGCCTCACCCCACCCCTGCCTCTCGGACCTCCACATCTGGCCCCCCGAAGGCATCGCAGACCATAGAAAAGCTGCCCTATGTGCCCCACAGTCCCTTCCACCTCTTCTCCTATGACTTTGAAGATTCACCCTTATCCACCAAGGAAAAGGAAGCCGAGGCCCAGAAGGAAAGCAGGTAGATCAGCCTGTGTGGAGGCCCGCGTGAGATTAACCCGGGGATGGAAGCACAGCCTGTTAACCGCATCACTTGTCTTGTCTTCTGCTGATTGTGTGGATTTGGTTAGCGCAGAGCGCAGCTGTGGCGTGAACTAACTCCTTGACCACTCACTAAATACCTACCGGTAGTTAGGCACAATGCACAATAAAAGTGTCATCTGCTCAAATTAAAGGGCTTGTGTAATAATACGATTACTAAAAGTGGAAATTTTTCCCCTTTTCTTTTTTAAATATATATTTTTATTGATTTCAGAGTGGAAGGAAGAGGGAGAAAAAGATAGAAACATCAATGATGAGAGAGAATCATTGATCAGCTGCCTCCTGCACGCCCTCCACTGGAGATCGAGACCGCAACCTGGGCATGTGCCCTGACCCGGAATCAAATCTGTGATCTTTGGTTCTTGGGTCAGTGCTCAACTGCTGAGCCATACCTGACTGGGCTAAAAATGGATTTTCAGTGCAAAGTTTGAAACTGTGCATGGTCTGACCTAATTGATGCATCTCACACCCGCCTGTCTGGCTTGGGTCCTTCTGACCTGCAGAATTCAGCAAAGTGCGTAGTCAGTTTCCCATGCAGCGTTTTGAGTGGGGCGCTCTTTCTTTTAACAGTGGCTCTGACTCCCTCCATCTGAGCACATACTCTGCCTCTGATCCTTACAACTTCCGGTCTTTCTCTTCTAATAGGTGGGTGTCTTTATTTCCTTTCTCTTTTCTATAGCTTTCTTGTTTTTATTCTAAATATGCATTTTTCTTTCAAAGATTGCTCATAGCCTCCCATGAGATGGCAAACAATTGCAGTTGGAATCACTTCATGGACATTAATACAATAACATCACTTAAAGTGTGAACACTTCAATAATTCTTATAAAAATTGGAGAGGAGGGCAGGGGGAAAGAGGTATGTAAGTCAACACTACACAGGGAATTTTCAGCAGTGCCTGTCAGCTTGCCTGTGTGTCTGCCCTTCACCGATACCTGGATTGGAAACGGCTGCAGAGCAGGAAATGGGGAGCAGAGGGTTGTATATTTTGAGCAATCAATTGCCCAAAATCAATTACTGCTAACGCTGGTGGCCACTCCCATCTTAGAATAATAATAATTATTGCTAACATTTATCGAGCATTTATTAAGAGCCAGGCTCTGTACTTCCCATAAAACTGGTGCTTTAAAGTATCACTTAACCAATAAGAGCTAGGTTCTATTGCTCGCCCTTATTTACAAAAGAGGAAACTGAGGCACAGAGAGGCTGGATAAGTAGAGAGTGGTTTCCACACCAGGCAGCCTGCTCCAAAGCCTGGTCCTAACCTGTATATCATATAGGCCTCTCTCTTAGGCAGTCTGTCCCTCTGTCTCCTTTGTGGACTCATGGATACAACTCCTAATCCCAGGCCTAGCCTGGCCATGCCCTGCCTCCAAGAGTTGTGGATTCCAGTTCAAACATCTCCCAATTACAAGTTCCCGACCAGTCTCTCCCAGATTTAACAGTCTTGGATTATTGTCATTTTTCCCACAATGTTTATGGATTGCCTCCAACGTGGCTTGTATGGCCTCTGAGAACAGGATCTCTGTGCAAGTTAAGAGCTGTACGCTTCACTGGAATAAAAATATCTTGGCAACCGCATTTCCCCCAGCAGGGTGGTGTTTGCTCATGATGGCGATCCAGGACTTTCTGGTGATGGTCTCACAGCCTCTGATGGGGCTTTCCTGCGACCCAGGTTCCTCAAACTTGGTCTTCAAGCTTCACTACCACTTACAGCCCTTGGGGGAAGGAGCAGTAGAAACATAAATTGATGACACGAATATACATGGAAATTGCGAAAAGCAGCCACGTTTGTGAATGAGAACTGACTTAGATTGAACTGAGAAAAGTTTATCATCTTTAAATATTTGACAGGAATTTGAATACTGTCTAAATATTGTTTGTTCCCATTAATTTTCTGATGGTTTTCGTGGATGACTGAAATTAAACGTGTTATACTGGAGACCGACCAGTTAGTCATTGAAAATTAGAAAAATAAAAGAAAACTGAATAGTGAATTGCAGGATCCAGTTAGTTTCTCTGAAATGAAGAAGCAAAACTGGACAGGCTGTGAGGTATTTGAATTAATTGCTCGCCATTAGGAAGACCAAAGGAGGATGGGAAGCATTTTGCTTGCCTTATTTCCATAGCATCATTTAAACATAATTTTAGTAAAATAATCCTGTTAAAACAGTCCACCCAATGCCCACTTTTGGTCAGAAGGGACTTGTTTTAGTTGCGTAGAATAACCAGCCGGGAGTCCAGGCAGCTGGGACCCAGGGTGAAGCCTTAGCTCAGGGCCAGGCCCCTCAAGGACTCAGCTCCAATTCGGGGGCAGCCTCCTTCCCACCACATCTCGCCTTTTGCTGCCTCCTCCCTTCTCTCCCTCTTCTTCGCTCCTGAGCTTTTCTCTTCCTTCTCTGCTTCTTCCTATCTTTGTATATTCTTCTCATCCTTTGCTTTCCTGCCTTCTCTGTGGCCTGTGGTTTAGGCATCTTCTTGAAAAATCAAATCAACACTCAGGGAAGCAGTGGGACATGTAGAGTGTTGGGGTTTTTTAAGAGAAGAGAAAATAAACGCCAGAAACCAAGTCCTGTGAAGGTGGTGTGTGCAATGAGGAGACGATGAAGTAACACTGTGGATCTGGGTCCCCATCTGCCCGGCGGAAGGCCTGGTACTGAGCACAGGCCTCACATGTGGTACCAAATAGGCAAGTACGAGAAACAGCCAGCACACAGAACTAACGAGGATAGATTTGGGGAAATGGAAGTACTTCATTTCTCATTATAATAGTGTAATTTATTAAGAAAAACTGGCATTGCCCTAACCGGCTTGGCTCAGAGGATAGAGCATTGGCCTGCGGACTGAGGGGTCCCAGGTTCGATTCTGGTCAAGGGCATGTACCTTGGTTGTGGGCATATCCCCAGTAGGGGGTGTGCAGGAGGCAGCTAATAGATGTTTCTCTCTCATCAATGTTTCTAACTTTCTATCCCTCTCCCATCCTCTCTGTAAAAAATCAATAAAATATATTTTTAAAAAAAGAAAAACTGAAATTTTATCTCTTACACTTTTTAAAATAGATGATTTGTTTTTTACACTTTTTTCTACACAAAGTTGTGATCAAACTTAGTGTATATTATATCTGATGTTTTAATTCAGCCCACATATATATGTAGATATGAACATTTAGATATATACATTTCCCATGTTATCACTTACAAAATTGGCAATAACTTCTAATGGTTGCATAATATTCCGTTGATGAGTAATATATCATACTTTCTTACCTATTCTTGCATTGTTAGCTAGTTGGGTAGTTTCCAGTTTTCACTATGATCTCCATAATGTTCCCTGCATGACATTTTTTTGTATATAAATAAACATAAGGGTTATGATAACTCCCCAAATGTAGACTTACTCTGTCAAAAGATA
Organism: Myotis davidii; assembly: GCF_000327345.1. Taxonomy (NCBI): domain Eukaryota; kingdom Metazoa; phylum Chordata; class Mammalia; order Chiroptera; family Vespertilionidae; genus Myotis; species Myotis davidii. The sequence continues at coordinate 6,623,444 of NW_006292687.1, read as the reverse complement.
TCTTATTGAGGTCTAATTGCTTCCCAGAATGGTTAGTACTGGTTTCTGTCGGCAAGAGTTTGAGCTGGACTCAGCGTGTGCAGGAAGGTCTTTGTGCGCTTACATCATAGTGACCCTTGAGGTCCCAACTATCCAAATACAAATGGCCCTTGAGGTCCCATATCCCCAAATACAAGGTCCCTAACTGGTTCCGGGGAAGTAGTGGCTGAGTAGTTTGAGAGGCAAAGTTCTCTGAATCTTGTTATTTGTAATTAATCATGAGTGTCTACCCCAGGCAAGGGCTTCAAATGCTAGTTTGTGTTCTGGGAATTCACTGAGTAAAGATGGCTAAATACAGCCTGCTAAAGGGCATCTATTCCGAAAAACAAAGAAAACTCTAGAATTCTTCAAATCCTGAAACTTATAAAAGATGATTGTGAAATGATGAAAGCTCATTTAAACCTAGTGGCTGTAATGTTATTCCTGGGGAAATATTGAATGAAAACATAGACACTTGCACCTTTTAGCAACAGGCTCATCCAGAAGCCTCGAGGACATCTTATTCTTCGTCACCAGCCACACAATGAGATTATATCTAATGAACGAAATTGATTCAGAAATACCTAAAGCAGAATTTTTAATCAGATGTTTCTTTAGCCAATCATCTGGCATTTTCTACCAATCTTGAATGGATTTAATGCTAATTGTACCACTGGAAAGACAAGAAAACTCTTCATGATTCAAATGAAAATAATTTGGATTCTAATTTATGTTAGCAAATAGTTTGACTGTACATGAGTGTCTTATTAAACCCTTTGTCAGAATCCTGCTGCTTAATGGGTCTGGACTTTGGGAACCATCTCTAATGAGAAATAAACAAAACAAAACAGTTAGTAAATGTGTGTGTGTGTGTGTGTGTGTGTGTGTGTGTGTGTGTGTGTTAGTGCAATCACTGACAGTGTTAGCATTTCCAGACCTCTTTCTCTTGGAAAATTTAAGATAATTTGCGATTCCTTATTTACTGACTTGTACTCATTTCTCTGTCTCCCCTTGCTCCCAACTTAATTCTCTGCACTCTTTAGATACAACAACTTTGGCAACCACTCTTATCACTCTTCAAGACCTTCGTCTGGATCTGCTGTGCCCACCGCTTCTACATCATCTCTTCCAACCCCCCAGGAGCCCAGGCTGGACAGGTGGGTCTTATCTTATAGGGAGCATTCTGATAGCTTCACTGTCTTCACATAAAGGGGATCCATTTGATGAAGAGTGCCTAACGGAAAAGTGTCAATGAAAGTATAATCTGGAGTATTTTCCTTTCCAGAATATATCCCACAGGCAAGACTGTTTTCTTTCTTTCACACTATTTAGTAAATATTTTATTGGAGATATTTTGTTATTATTATTTCATCTCCCTACCCACTTTCCATGGAAAGTATAGAACTGTTTTTCCAAAACATTTAAATGTAAATGATTTGATTCACCACCCAAAAGCTGTTCTAGATCTAGCATAAGCTCTGCAATTTGTCTTACACACATCAATTTTCACCTCTGAATGATTAATTCTGTGTACATCGTTAGTGGGCCCATTAAGGTGTTGTGTAATTAATCCAGGACCTACCAAAAGAGAAAAGAATTGTATGGGTCCAGGGAAGGAATTTAACTTGGCAGGAGTATTAGACCACCAGAAATTACCTTACTCTTACTCCTGATTGCACAAGGATGTGTTCACAAGGGAAGGGTAGGTAGTTCCTGTAATTTTAGAACAGTTGAAAACAGTTACCCTTATATGGCAAGAGTGCTGAGTTAGAGAACACTGGCTAGGGCCCCAACTCACTGGAAAGTTATTGCATCCTAAGGGTAAAATGCCAATTCTGCCAACCCTTACATTAGGCAGTGGTTCTCAACCTTCCTAATGGCGCGTCCCTTTAATGCAGTTCCTCATGTTGTGGTGACCCCCAACCATAACATTATTTTCATTGCTACTTCATAACTGTAATTTTGCTACTGTTATGAATCGTCATGTAAATATCTGATATGCAGGATGTATGTTCATTGTTTGCGACCCACAGGCTTAGAGGGTGGTTTTGATGAACAGATGAAAGGTACAGGTGAAAGTGCTCTGTGAACCCCTTGCCCCTGTGCGGGTCCCCTGGGGAGTGACAATGTGTGATGATGGAGTATAATGTCCACCACTCATGATTGGTCAGAAATCTAGACAGGAATGATGCCCCGGAGGTCATTTGCTGCAAATCCTGAATCTGAAACACATTCAATCTGTGTACCACATTCTGGTCTTCTGTGTATCGGAGGGTGTGTTTGGCCAAGTGCTGCTGGTGATGAGAGATTTGGCCAGGATGTGGAGCAGGCAAGACCTCCCAGCCCCGGGGAAAAAGAGCTGTCCAATGTGGTTTGCCCGGCCACCCCTCAGCGTTAATTTCTAAGATGCTATGTAAGCACTATGGTGTCAAACTCTCAGGTTCCACAGCCCAGTGTGTCCCTGGCCTGGGCATATTCAGGCTCAGTTAGGTCTTGGTAATGAGGTCACAAGGTGATTACCCTGAAGACACCCTCTGTCCTTTACCCTGGGGCACCTCTTCTTGGGGTCAGCTGAGGTTGCCTGTGCTCCCAGAGAGGTCACTAATAAAGAAGAACCTTGTCATATGGGATGGAGGATTTGGGGCCAAAGTGAGGAATATGAGAGCCTGACCCATCTTACAGGAGACATCTCACACATGTGAGGCTGCCAGCTCCTCGGGAATGGGCAGCAGGCTCCATTCCATGCTGTGTCCTCCACAGTACCCAACTCTGGCCATGGCAGAGCGGCAGCCAATGCTGGTTAATTGGGTGAATTGCCCACTCATTGGTTGGGGAACTGTTTGGAGATCCTTGAAGGTGAGAAGTTATAAGGACAGGAGGTCTGCAAATTTCCAAAGTCCTGGGCTTAGGGGAAATTCCTCCCTGGTCCTAAAGGTGAAGCCCCGACCTCCACCCTCTTTCTAACTCCTAGAGACCCAGGTCAGGTTTAAGCTGGAAGGTCCAGGGATGCAGACTCTTGAAGGGCTGCTGTATGTATTTTCTTCCTTTTTTGATCTGGCTGAGTGTCTCCTGGGGGAAAAATTAGAGGAGGAAGAGTAGGGTTGGATCCAGGAGCACTTTGATTGTCCTGGAGTGGATGTTGTTCTTCATCCTGAGGCCACAGGGCTGTTCAGGTTTGGAAGCAACTAGTGATGTCCTCTAACACATCAATGAATGGCACTTGGACGGGTGAGGTTGCCTCCAAGTCCGAGAGAGGTGACCATGACCAAGAAGGCCAGTGACCCAGGGGCTTGTGGGGAGAAGTGAGTTTGGGCAGACTTGGCTGCCACCAGGAGGGTGGGAGCATGGAAAGCAAAGGGAGTGAGGGGTCAGGCTTGCATGTGGGTGTGAGAAGCAAGGAACTGGGACAGAAGATCCTGGAGGAAGAGCAGATGGAGAGTGGAGATGTCCAGCCTGGGACATGCAAGGTATGAGGCATCTATGACACCCGGGGAGATGGCTCCGCGGTCCTCAGTGTGAAGAAGGCGCTGGATGAAATCCCTTTGGGAGCCTGTGTGCCAAGACCTGGTCCCTGGGAACAGCAGTGGCAGGAGCCCCTTCCCAGCTGCCTGCTCCCTTTCACAGTGCATTTCTGCACAGGAAATTCAGCACCTTTGCCATCCAATGGATCCACCAGTGAGTAAAGTAGCTTCAGAGTGTCTATTGCTTCTTTCCATTTGGATGTGTCTTCAACTCTCAAGGTCTGTGGCTTTGAAAAACCCTGTGATGAATCATTTAAAACATTGGACATGCATTTCCATTATTAAGACCATGAAACCATCAGGCCTGGCTGCATCATCCCTTCTTACTCTCACCTTGTTGGTTTATGCTTTGTGACTAACAAGAGACAAATAAGAGGAGTTCTCAACTCCAAATCCCTTTTGTGCTCCATCACCCAAGCATATTATGCCAGGTGCATTTATGATAATGTGTGTTTCTGTATAGTTTAATGTTTTCTTTTTTCTTTTTGACAACTGAATTCTTTGCATGTCACCCATAATCCATTTTCACATCTGTGAGAATTTTTTGCCTTATGGAGATCTATGATTGTTTTGACTGAGGTATATTCTTCAGTGGAATGCATAAGATTTATTGTTCAATGGTTCACATACCCATATTTTATTGAAGTCAAAAAGAAAAACTTTTTTCTTTGGAAAGACATTGAACTGTTACGAACAATAGTTGCATTTTTGCGACGAGAACCCACATCTGGCAGCACACCCCTGACTACTAACGTGTGCCAGGGCCCCATGCAGTACTCAGGACTCTAGGACTTCATTCCCTTGACTGGGAAAGAAGGCTCTCTTCTCAGAAGTCCGGGGAAAACCGGGCCAACTAAAGCAGCCCTTGGGGCAGGCCGGCCGCCTTGGACATGACTCCTGAGCATCAGTCTGCACTTGGAGTTTCCCAGAGTCTCCCCAAGCATGTCAGTGGGTTGGATGTTAATAAAACGTGGAATGATAAACTGACCCAGAAAGGAAGGAACTGAAGAAACAGTATACAAAGCTAAGTCAAAACAGGGGAATCAAAACCAATCCTTCTCCACATCTGCTATCACAGCTTCCTTTATAGGGCTCTCTTTTAGAAAGAGAGGGTATAGCATTAGTTTTCATGACATTGAACTTGAATTATGCCGAAACAAAATAGGAAAACCAGATTATTTGCAAAGGCCCTCACGGATACAAAATGCAACTGTGTAATGAAGGCTGACTTTTAAAATGCTTCAATTTTAAAAAATGTACTTTTTGAGTGGAAAAGTTCTAAATGTTTTCTTGTTAAAGGGAAGCATAATTACAGGAATAGTTGAACCATTCATGGTCAAGTATTCAAATGAAACAAGCAAGCAAGCAAACAGTAATCACAGCACATGAATTTGTGGTTCCTGGAAGTTGGGAAAGGCAGATGGCATTCTCTTCCCATCCCTGCGGGGACATCTCCATCTTGTGGGCCTTTGCAGAAATTGGTGGCTGGGATAAAGAGCCCAAGAATGTGTGGGGAAGCTGGGACCAAGGAGCTAAGACTAGGAGCAAGAGAGCCTGTGGTGCTGAGTGCTGGCTTCTCCTTCCAGCCCAAACTCCCCCTGGTGGGACCTCACTCCCTGTGACCTGCTTGCACACTGGTGTGGTCACTCCTCCCTCAGAATGATGGTGTCTGTGTCCATGTGTTTCTACCTCTTTTCAGGGATGTTAGCTCTTATAGTTCTTACTTGCGTGGCAGGACTGCTGACGATGGCCCTGAGTGAATTTGCTGCTACCTGTGTCTTCATCCCGACTCCATCCTCCATGTGACTGTCTGTCCTGTGTGTGTTTTTTCTTCCCCTTCTAGTTGACTTTGGCTTTTATCATTTCTTCCTCCACTAGTATCTCCATGTGCCTTGAGGTTCTACTTGTCTGGTTTTCAGATCATTGCTTTTTTCAAATATATGACCCATGTGTTTGTCTGGATCCCAAATACTTGTTGGCTATGGTCCATCACTTGATCTGCACAGTACTTTTTATTTATTTATTTTTAATATATTTTATTGACTTCAGAGAAGAAGGAAGAGGGAGAGAGAGAGATAGGGACATCAATGATGAGAGAGAATCATTGATCAGCTGCCTCCTGCACGACCCCCACTGGGAATCGCACTTGCAACCTGGGCATATGCTCTGACTGAGAATTGAACTGTGACCTTCTGGTTCACAGATCAACACTCAACCACTGAGCCATGCTGGCTGGGCTACACAGTACTTTTTAAATTTTGTGTCAGTTGGAGTCAAGAGCCCCACTGTCCAATGGGGCTGTAGGTAAACTTTTTCTTTTAAATTGATCAAAGTATATTTTTAAAAATCACTGGGAAAAAGCACGGAAGATGGGATAAAATCATGCCTTTTTGTGTGATCACAGTTAATGGTACCCAGTTCACTACGGCCAGCAGGAAATAAAGGCTATCAATGCGGACGATTTCCTACCATTCAAAGAAGCCACGAGCCTGTGCTGAGCTGCACAGCAAGCAGGCCCCCCTGCCCCCCTTTGGCGGCTGCTACTCCCTGATAGCAATCTCGTTACAGACAAGGAGTTCCTGTAAGGCACAATGTGGTCCTGATTAATTGATCGTGTTACATCCAAAGTGCAGAGGAGAAGCACCGGTCAGTTGACAGAGTGAGTTTACAATAGGGTCTGGCTCCCTGATGGCAGTTTTATGTAACAACTGTGGGCGTTGGGAACCCGGGCTCTGGCTCAGCCCTCTGCCTGTGGGCGCCTAACAGATGCTAGAGATTCTTCCTCCCACATGTATTTTGAATCTGACTCCTCCTCATCGTTCCTAGGACCACAGATTTAGTTCCAGACCTACGTCATGTCCGGACTCTGTATTGCAGTGGTGTATGTCTTCTATCCTTTTTGAAATGCAAATTTGAGCAGGTGACTTTTCCTGCTTAGAAACCTTGAATGACTCCCAACTGCCTATGGACACAGCCCAGCTGGTTACCATCGCCTGGAGGACGCTTCGTGTTTGGGTCCTGTATGTGTCTTCCAGCTTTCCCCCCACCTCCCTGTCCTTTAGCCCCCCGGGAATGTCCCGTGAACACAGCAGGCCCTCCCGAGGCCCCTTTCTTCATATGTGCTCTGCCCCGTGGCTAGCTTCCTCCTTTCTCCATTTGGTCGATTCCGTGGCATCCTCTAAGACCCACCCATCCTGTCAGAGGCTCTGACTTCTTCAGTCAGAATGAACGTCCTCTTGGGTCCAGGTTCCGCTATGTCAGCTCTCAGTCCTTTGAATTCTTATGTGTCTATCCATTTGTTTCTTGGGGTTCACAACCTCCAGGGGTCCGTGGCAGTGAACCTGGGTCCCACAAAGCCACAGGATGAAGATGCTTCAACTTCCTGGACTGGCCATTTGATTAGAAGATTTGGGGGAAATCTTTATTGAGACAGACAGGACAGTGCTTAGGAGCATCCATGTTCACTGGAAGTGTGGAGAAGTGTTTTGCTTTTGCAGAGTGCACGTTGTGCTGTTCCCACTTTCCCTGTTTTCTGCCCTTAGAAAGTGGAATTGGATTTTTTTAACTGGACAGTTCTCTCACCCTATTTACCTAAAGGATGTACAGAGCAACCGTAATAGGTGTGTATTATAATTCTGTTTGCAAGTGAAAGCAGCATGTGTGACACTTAGCATTTGGTGAGATCTGTAACAAGAAAGTGCAACTATCACAGACCAGAATTCCTACACCCGCAGAGCTGGACACAGTACAGCTCATTGGTGCTGTAAGCTGAACCCTGTGCCATCACCCAGCTGTGTCACGGCCCCCGATGGCCAGCTTTCCAGTTGTCACTGGCTACAGTGGTTTTGCATTAGTGGTGTATAAAGGTTACGGAGCAAAAAGAGGGAGATTTCTTCTTTCAGAAAATGTATTCCTGGGTTCCTGATATTTGTTCTCTTATCTCAGTTCCCCACTCCTTACCTCAAAGCCCAGCAATGAGTGAGAAGCTTTAGTGGTATAATGGAAGAGACTTAATTGGGGGATAAATTTGGTGTGTAGATAGTTATACACACTTAGAATGGTAGATAGGCACCCCTCCTCCTCTTTCTCATTCAGTAACCTTTGAACAATGCCAGTAAACAATGCCATTGTAGCCAGTGACAGCTGGAAACCTGGCCCTTGGGGTGAACACACACACACACACACACACACACACACACACACAGTCACAAATATTACTCATATATTTCATTCAGAAAATGCTGAGTGCTCACAATGTGCCAACTTGTGCTTGGCATGGGAATCTGACACTGATCCATTCCGACCCTACCCCTGATGTCATGAGGGTCACATATAGCCGCAGAAATGGAGAGAAGCACACCATCCACACATAGGGAGTTCCCATTGTAGTAAACACCGTGATGAACCTTCGTAGACAAGCTGGAGGGAGAGGAGTCAGGCATAGATGGCCCATCCTCCCAAGGGACATCTCTGGTGAGAAGTCTGGGAAACTGAGTCTCTAACATAAGACAACTTGCAGTTTGCCTCTAGGTTTGCCCAGTGGGCAGGTGAGAGTATGTGCAGGAGGGAAGGTAAAGAGGGAGATGAGAGAATAGAGTGAGTTTACATCTTCCTTAAAACATGGTCCTGAGGTCCATGGGAGACTGTGTTTGGGAGAAGCTTGGTGTTTAGAGCAGAGGTAAGTGCACAAGGGAGGGGAAAGCTGGCCTGCAGTGGAGAGGAAGTGAGAAGATGGAAAGGATGGGCCTCAGTCTGGGCCAGTAAAGCCTGGAAACCGTAGGACATAAGGTGCTGGTGGTGGACGGTGCTTTTGGAAGCTGCCAGGGGAATGGTTTAATTATGAAGCCAAACAGGGTGGACATGGAGCTGGGTGAGTTCTGCTGAAGGACTCACATGGTCTTGGCCAGGAGGGTGGAGAGTAAGAGGGAAGGGGCAGAAATTGCTGCATGCCCGGGGCAGGAGCCTGCAGAAGGGCCAGTGGACAGGCCAGAGTGTGATGCCAGCCACGCCTGGAAGAGCAGCTTCATGCTTGATGCGTGAGCCAACATAGTAAGGTGAGGTTGCATATGGGGCCCGTCTCCACAGCAGCTGTGGGAGCCCAGCCGTGCCCTCCCGTGGTGGGGAGGCTTGGCTCTCACGGACAGTGTGCAGCAGGCTGCAGAGAAAGCACGTGGAAGCCTGGAATCAAGGTCCTGTCTCGGATGGCAGATGTCCCAGGATGGCAACAATGGGGATGGGGAAAAGTTGCCTATTTCTTGGGGTTTGCATTTTTCTCATGATTAGAGATACAGAGCATCTCTTCATATACCTGTTGGCCATCTGTATGTCCTCTTTGGAGAAATGTCGGTTCAGATCTACCCAATTTTCTTTTTTTTTTCTGTTGAGTTATACAAGCTCTTTATACATTTTGGATGTTAGCCCTTTCTTATATATATGATTTGCAAATACTTTCTCCAGGTTGCCTTTCCTTTAGTGGATGGTTTCTTTGCTGTGCAGAATGCTTAGTATTTTATTCACGACACCATTTTGTCCTCCCAGTGTCTGTGGCAGGTTACTTACCTCCACTTAGAGATGGAGATTCTGAAACGGAAGAGCTGAGATGCTCGGGGACTTTCCCCAAGCACTCCCTAGCTTCTGGCGGACCCTCAGTTCTAACCAAGGTCTGATCGATTCCTATTTCAGTACCTTTAATCGTAGGCCAACCCACTAAAACATGAACTCATTATACCTTTAGGTCATCACTGAGTGGTCTTCTCACATCATCCTTTAGGCAGCACCAGGAGTCCCTGGCAGCCGAGAGAGAGAGGCGGCGGCAGGAGAGAGAAGAAAGGTTGCAGAGAATAGAACGGGAAGAAAGGAACAAGTTCAGGTAAGAGGATTTTCCGATTTCTATGATAATGAATTGATATGAAAGTGCCTGCCTTCACAGCTCTGTATGATTAATAATGGTGTCATAGAGTTAGGGCCTTCCAACTGCCAGACAAGGCCAGCTGGATGGGGCCTGCCAGACGGGGAGAAGGACCCGGGGAGGTTGGCTGGCTGTGGGAGGTTGGCTGTGGGAGCGTACTGACCACCAGGGGGCAGCTCCTGCATTGAGCATCTGCCCCCTGATGGTCAGTGCACGTCATAGCAACTGGTTGACCAGACGTTCTGGTCATTCAGTTGTAATGGTTGCTTAGGCTTTTGTATATATAGATATGAATAACCCATACACAATAGTGTGGTGAAGGCCGGGGTGGGGTGGGTGCGGGGTAGAGTGGATCAATGAGGAAAAAAACACACAAAGTATTGTTGTGATACTTTCAACAATAAAGACAAATTTAAAAAAATAAAAAGTAAGGCAGAATAACCAGAAAACATTACCCTATGTAAAACTTATTTTTAAAAAAGATAAAGTTGAACTAATTTTAGTAAAAAATAAAATAAGGACAGAGAACCTAATTGTCTTAAATTAACTTGCTATTTCCCCCTAAACTATTCATGTTTTATTCATATTCTATTGGATGCCTAAAAAAAAAAATGTTTTTTTCACTTTCTGGTTTGCATTTTGTTCCCTATAGCAATATTTAATTTTTAAATAAAACCACTAATCTTCCCCTACAGGGTAAAGAAAGGTCATTGTGCTGATTACTCCCAGGACATTGTCCCCCAATCTCCTGGTCTCTGTTCAGCTCCAAGAATATGTCCCTGTGTGTAGCCCACGCCAGGTTCCAAGTCTTAGCCTGTGTGGCTGCTTAGTCCAGTGTTGCTCAGTTTTCAGCCAGGTCACCTGTTCTCCCATCCTCACCTCCAGTCACTCCCCTGCCCTGGGCTTCATGCTGTGCAGCGCTTTATGGAATGCAAAACACATGCCCAGTCTGTCCTTACACATTTCATTCCTTCCATTCATCCTTTGCTCCCTCCTTTCCCTCCTTCCTACTTGCCTTCTCCTTATCTCTCCCTTCATCTTCCCAGTTACCTCTCTTATAGCTTCTATATTCTTCTTTTCATTTCTCTCCCCATCTCCATTTCCTGTTGCCTCCATTCAATTTCTTTGGCAAACAATCTTCCCATCAATTCCTCCCAGTTACACCTACAAAGAATGTAGCGCATTGTTAGTGAGGCTTTACAAGTTCAAGAACTTCTTTGTCAGCAGCCAGGAAGAGTATGTGTAATTGTAGAAATGATCAAACTCTGAGCAGAGCTGTGAGGTTGCCATAACTGTCACTCACTACTATGTGAAAACAAATCTCCCATGTCTGTGTTGAAATGCTGATACTGGGTTAATGGGCTGCGTGAAGTAAGCCAACATCAGCCCCTGTGATCGGGTGGCATGCCCCGAGCTGTCAGGTTTCTACCACGTGATACATGGAAAAGCCAGACCTGAATGAACCCTTCTCACGATGTAGCTCTGGGGGGGGTGTCTCTTTTGGAAAGACCAATTTCTAAAAACCACTTGAACAGGTTAAAAGCTTCCTGTGTCAGAGCTTTCTGGGAGATTTGCATAAATAGCAGCAGAGAATCTTGCTAAAACACCTGGAAAATTCAGAGATTAGCTTACCCATCTAAAGATTTTGATTGAAAACAGGTCCAGGGTCCTGTCTCTTCTGCCCCTCCGGACTCTTCTGCATCAATGCATGCACCAAAAATCGTGGACAAGTGTGTAGAGCGCCGAAAACTCCCTGGTGTGTAGAGAGCAGGAGGTTTGGAGGAGGAGACTAGCATTCACTGTCCCACCTAACCAGTGAAAGTTTACCATTTTCCCTCCACTATCACCTGGTTCATACTCAGACACCCTGAAACCCAGAGGCACGCACCAAGTGTGCATTGACAGCTCTGGGAGGAAGCCCCTCCTTCTGGGCTGAAGGGCGGTAGGAGGAATTCCTAAGTGTCAGAGAGTGGAGAAACTCTGGTGGGTTTTTTTTCCATATTTTCTCCTTCTCTCCTACCCCAGCATCCAAGCAATGTTGTTTTAGAAGCCCCTGTATAGCAGCAGTGTCCAGGCGGGTGCCTAAAACTCTAACCAGAAGAGCTATGACCCTGAGAGCACTAGGCACATCACCATTCTGCTCTCTGTGTCCTGCTGCATTGCCTGGGTGTGGATGGAGTCACTGAAAGTGTGCAGCAGGGCAGGGAAAAGAAAGCCCAAGCTTTCTGGTTGGAGGACCAGGACAGGAAACCAACCCAAGGAAGCCAGGAAGTGATAGGAAAGCATAGAGAAATCAAGAGAGTACTGATTTGTGCAGGGGTGGCTCAGAACCTAAACAGCAAGCCGCAGACTGAGAACTAAGCACTGATGAACCACTGCTCAGGTCCTAGACTGGCCACTGGGTGGTACACATAGGGCTTGATTTCAATAGCACTAAAATATTTTTAAATTGAGCTAATATTGGAACTAATATATAAAGACAGCACTTGTAGGCTGCACCTAACTTAGTTGTTTGCCTTCTAAAGGAAAACAAAAGAAAACAAGCAAGGTTCTTCATAGAATGTAAATAAGACCCAGAGTCTCTTTGCAAAATATTTAAAAATATGCAGAATGCAATCCAAAATAACTTGTCATACAAAGAGCCAGGGCAAATCTTAACTCAGAAGGAAAAGAAAACCAAAATATGCTAACCACAAAAGGATGCTGTCTTTATCAGACAAAGACTTTAAAGCATTTATTATAAACAGGCTCTAAGAAGGAAGGGCAAATGATTTTGAAACAAATGAAAAGTGAAGTCTCTGCAAAGAAATAGAAGATATAAAGATGAACTAAGTGGAACTGAAAAACACAACCACCAAAACAAAAAATTCATTGGTTGGGCTCGATAGCTGAATGGAAATGAAGAAAAAAATCAAAGACTTTTAGATAGAACAGTAGAAATTATCCAATCTAAGAATCAAAACAAAACATTGAAAAAAATGAACAGTTCCTCAGGGACCCATAGAATAATTCCTAAATGTGTAGCATTCATGACATTGGAGTCCTATAACAGTACATAATGCATTGCTATACCTAAGTCATTATGTTACAATATATATAATATATATGACATGTAACAAAAAATATATATCATAACCAGAATCTCTCTGTGTTCTTAAATAACAAATGAGATCCATTTGGTACCAAGGACAAAGAGTGAACAGCTATGAGCATGGTCTCTGAAGATGGATTGTCTGGATCTAATTCTCACTCTGTCAATAGATATAGATAGATAGATAGATAGATAGATAGATAGATAGATGATAGATAGATAGATGATAGATATAGATAGATGATAGATATAGATAGATACATGATAGATGATAGATAGATATAAATAGTTAGATGATAGATAAATAGATAGAAAATATTAAATAAACCTTGTCCAGGAAGGAATGCTGATCATCAGGACAGACCACACACAACTATTAATTATAATGATGGCAGTTTCTTCCTAAAAGTCTGAGGATGTGAATGAAAAGAAATTCAAAAGAGGAAACAGGAAGAGCTTTATAAAGTAGTCCCTGGGAATACCACAACGGCTGGCCTTTCCCCACCCATTACATTGATTTAAGGTGTTCATGCTCCTGTGCCTTTTCCCTTGCATTCCATCTAAAAGTTGTTCCTTATCTGCTGCTATTTTTATTGACTATGCTCTTAAACCCCTTGGGTTATGGAAGAATTTCTTTCTAGTATGAAAAGTGACGAGGATGGATGTTTATAAATGATAACAAATTTGAGCTTCTGTTGCCTTTTCTCCCTCTCCTAACTTGTTTCAGTTGCTCTGACTTACTGCTCCCTTATATCCAGTTGCCAGGGCATCAAGGGGTAAAATGCTCAAACTATGTTAGGCCCAGTGTAGAAAACCATAATGCCAGGATTCTCCAGGAAAATAAATGGTGTATTGGGAGGTGACTGATCACACAATCTTAAGCTTAGGTTCACGTTGGGACGTCACCAGCAGGAACAGAAAAACAAACATTAAAATTGGACAAAATTGGGGTACAGGCTAAAGAGAATGCATGGAGCGAGAGCCTCCAGGGATCCCTGCAGAGAGCCAGAATGTGCGGGGCGCAGAGAGAGCTCCTGGGCTGTGGGAGCAACGTCCAAGCTGGGGAGCGCAGCGACCCTCAGAGCCACTCAGATTTAATTCTTGAGGTGGAAGTTGTGGCGCTACCAGAGCTTGACTGAATGTGAATCGCCTCTGAAAGCTATGGCTTGCTTGTCATGGCCATACTTTATTTATGTATTGTTTCACCTTTAAAAAATATTTTTCTTCTCCCTTCCCCCAGTAGGCATGCATTCTTCTTTCCAAAGAGTAATTGGTCATGTCTGTGAGTGAATCCAACAATCCTATGATTTCGGACTCCTGTGATTTTATAGGAGATCCATTATATTTAGTGCTTTTAAAGCACAGTCTTTACCCTTGGTTTTTAAAAATTCAACTACAGCCACTTTCCATTTCCAAGGCAATAGTGGGCTTTCATTATATACTGTTAGCAATCTTATGAGCAATAATTCTGTTCTTTTTCTTCCCTATTTTGTTTCGTCCATCTATTTTCAGTAGCCGAGAGTATTTAGGCAAAAGAGAGGAGCAAAGACAAGCAAGAGAAGAAAGGTTTGTATCTCTCTTCCTCCCCATGTAACCAAACCGCACGTGACTTGGCACTCCTAACCCAGCATGCCGTGGAGACTGTGTGAATTAAAATCTCACAGCTTTCCCTAAGAGACCTGAGATCTTTGGTAATTGGCGTTTTGTAGAATAAGTGTCAGGTTATCTACATTTTTCAATGAAGTACAGGTTTCTGATTTAGAGTCATCATGGTGTGAAATATATTTCTGCTCCAAAATTCTTCTACAAGTGAGCACATTGATTTGTATATTGACCTGTGGAATATATTTCCCATATCCTGTGCCACCCCTACTGAGCCAGCATGAGGTGTCCAGGTCACATGCTCAGCATACAGGCAACAAATATTTGACCACGTGCGCTATGCCGGGCACTGGCTGGGGGGCCCACACCCTCCTGAGACACTCACCAAATGTGCCTGTCACTTCCCTGTCTCCCTCATGAACAGCACTCAGGTTCCTGGTGGCAAGAACCATGCCTGGTTTTCCTGGGTTATCCCGGTGCCTGCCACAATCCTTTGCACATATTTGACCCTCCGGAAAAATGCATGGAATAAATGAGCAAATAAACGGACAGCTTTCTTTCAAATATCTAATCTGTAAACCAATTTTTAAAATTTCAGTGGCAACATACTTGTAACCTCATTAAAAGATACAAAGTTAATGTGCTCACTGTCTGATTAATTTAGATAAGCATGTTTTGGGAAGTAGAACAGTGAAAAAGACCAATGTTTGTCCTGTAGCCCTGCAGTTATTCTGTCCACCACCAGGTGGGGTTACTGCACGGAGAGATGGAAATGCTGGTTTCATACCAGAGCCAGCTGGGAACCTAACAATATTTGAACGTTGCCAATAAAAAATGGAATTGTGCTCATTTTTTTTTTTAGACACCATCAGCTAAATAGGTCAGGACAGACTAGGGCATAGAGGAGTGGAGTCTGCCTATGTTCAATTTAAAAATTAGGTGCTTAGGTCAGCCTCATGAATAAAACATTTGATTATTGCCATCCTCATCACCAGTTGTGGACAGCAAATGTAGCGTGAAAGACGCTGGTAAAGAAACACAGTTCTCTTTCTCTAATTTGTATCATTTTAAAAAAAAAACACATGTATTTTTATTGACTTCGGAGAGTAAGGGAAAGGGAGAGAGAGAAACATCAGTGAGAGACAATCATTGATCGGCTGCCTCCTGCACAGCCCACACTGTGGATCGAGCCCACAACCTGGGCATGTGCCCTGACCAGGAATCAAACTGTGACCTCCTGGTTTATAGGTCGACGCTCAAGCACTGAGCCGCGCTGGCCAGGCCATACCATTTTTTTTTTTTTTTACACTGGTGGACATGATATATACTTGTACTGGAAATGCTGTTGACTTTGTGGCCAAGCTTAAGAAATCCAATTTTATCTTGTTTTTTAGCATTCCCTCCAAATGTTGCACTTTTTTGAGGTTTTGGCTGCATGGCTGTCGGGCTCAACCGGCACAGGCACGGCTGGAAAGCACTTGGGGTTGGGGGTGGTGTCAGGTCTGACTGGCTCAGACTGACCCAGAATTTTCCAAACCACCAAAGGCTACCTGTTCCTGGATGTTATTTACGGTTCTTTTCCCCAAAGCAGAACATCACTTACGCCTGGAGGCCGTGTGCTGAGGAGTTTGCCACTCCTCTCACTCTGGCCCAACATTCCCTCTCTGTCACTCACCTGCCTGGGCCTCTTAGCTGGGCAGGAGCGGGCTCTCTGTGCCCCCATGGGAGGGTCTTTTCTTACAGCCCACCTCTCTGTTTACACGGAGGTTTGGGGGAAACATCCGGACATTTTCCTCTGGTTTGGACCTGCCACTTTGGTTCACCTGCCTCTTCAATTAGCTGCGGATGGGGTGAGGGAGCGATGCTTTCATCCCTGTTTGGAAAGCTGCTGGGGGTGAGCCAGGAAAAGATAAGACTTGCAAATATAACGGACTTTAGAAATAGATGGGGAAGCTGGTGGAGGTAAGAGGTGGAAAGAGGTTCAGAAGAAAGGATAAAGACTCCATCTGTTAACTCCCCCCATGTGTGTGGGGGTCTGTGTTCTTTACTTCCCAGATGCTTTTCATTTTGTAAAACTGAAAGGTTATATCCATTAAACAAGTCCCCATGTCCCCTTCCCTGCCATTCTTATCTACCACATACACACCCTTGGGATAATTCAGATTAAACCTGTGACTCTGCCCATGGCTTCTGGATCCCAAGGATGGCACCCGTGAGACAGGAATAATCTTCGAGTCATATATACCCAGCCTCTGAGTGAGGAACCCCTGGGGTCTCCCAGGAAATAGGGTGAGTCCTTTGGCTGCTAGCACATGCCTGCCAGCCTCGCTGCCCACGGATGGGGTTTGCAGAGGCCAGGGCCAGGGCCGGACCCAGTGAAGTGTGAAGTCATAAATGGGCCGTCCTCCTGGCTTTGTTACCATTCTCTCTGCCCTCTTCTGATTTTGCTGAGCACAACTTTCCTGCTCATGATCTCCAGTCTCTCGGACCTATGCAGGCCCCCTAATTTGCATGTCATTCCTTGCCTGTCCCTTTCTCCTGTTGCAGGCTCGGACTCGCAGACTCCTGGGCTGCAGCCTTTCTGGCCTTGCATTCACCACTATCTCATTAAAATATGCCTCCTAAGGGCTCTGACCCTCAAGACCACTCTCTCCCAAGATTCCCATCCCCTCCAAGCCCAGTGGTTTTCCCTTGCTGGTCAGAATTAAGTTCAGAAATACTTTTCTTTGGTCTCCTCTCCTGCCTTTTGAGAGGTGACCTCGTTGGCAAGGAAAGCCCAGAGTTTCCAAAGCGTTCTCTCTGGGCCCAGCGTCTCCACCCTTCATGATGAGGCAGCTGCCCTCAGAGCCAGCCTCAGACATTTATATATATGCAGACCTACTGCACCTTTTATCAGCGATTCACGTGCGAGTCAGCTGCCTTTCCAAGAAAGTGAAGTGAATGCGTTCCCCCATTGCACCCCGTGCTTCAGGGGAACCTCTGCAGGTGGGGTGCTGGCCCTGCAGGTCGGGTGCTGCCCTGCACCGTTCTCACTGCACACTTTGCTCACTTCCCGTCAGCTGACAAGTGCAAGGCACCGAGGGAAAGAACAAAGGAGGGTAATCTTCCTGTTCTCAAAAATCCTATTATCTGCTTGTTGAAAACAGCCATGCACATGTGAAAAGATGACTAAGTATGCCAGGCAGTAAATGTAAAATGCCATCTGAGCTGAATGGGCTACATATCCGACATGAGTTCCGAGGCAAGGCCCCCGATCGCTTCCAGCTGTGGTGGCCAAGGCAGCCTCATGGGAGGGTACGTGTGAGCCTGGCCCAGGGTGGGCTGCTGCTGGACTGGTAGGGAGGAGGTGATGATGACAGATGGGAGCCACGCCCACCTTAAGGATGAATGAAGAAGTGCGTGCTTTCTAAATGCATTTTTTACAGGTCTCGTATAGGTGCCCCACCTTTCTTATCCAGGTGAAATGGGAGTGCCATCTGGGGGCGATGGTGGGCCAGAGCTGGGCGCTTGCCTGTTGGGGGCACCTGAAGCAGTACATCTGGGTGGATGTGAGGGAGGGTCTTGAATAAGCTGTTTCAAAGTCTAGTGGTGGGTAAGATAGTCAGAACCCGGCTACAGCTGGGCCCATAAATTTATTTCTGAACAAATAATGGTGGGTAAAATTAGCAGACATCTGGAAGAGGCACATATTTCAAAGTTATTTTGGTCTGATCTATAAAGCGCACCATGCGGAATATGATTGGTAGCTGGTCTTAATAAACAGTTAGTGGGTTCTGCCTGCCTGAAATGCAAAACAGATGTATCTTTGTTCTTTTAAACTGACTTTGATGAATAAACTATATGTGACGTCAGGTCCAAGCTATTGGATGTCTGAGTCCGACTCAGAAATATTTTAGAATATAAAAAAGTTTCCATGGTCGACACCGGGAGAACAAAGTGAATTCCAGTCGCATTGCTGTGAGCATTGAAGCAGGTTCAGACATTCAGGGAGGCCTTGGTCCAACACCCCCTTTTGGTATTTGGGGGGCACCGTTTCTCTCTGCCACACAAGGGCACCCTCCCATTTCACAGCTGTGAGCTCCGAGGGTGTGTGGTTTTCAGCTGTCACTGTGGGGCCTTTTTGATGGTCATTACTGTTGTTTTGCTTATTTGTACAAATGTTTCCTAAAAGAGCAAACCAGGATTCTGCAGCCGCGAGCGGTGTCTGGGGACTGTGTGATGTGGCCACCTCCCACCCGCCCCCCTCCCTGGCTGTTTGGTTGTGCCTGATGCGGGATGTTTAATCACTAGCGTCTTGGCTTCTCTGGGCGTTCCTGGCAAGCGGGCCCTCCAGCCAGCCCCGCGCTGTGCTCGGCATCAGGAAACCAGCTCTCTCTGCAGGTGTTTCGTCCATAAACAAGCATCAGCCACGGGCTCCTCTTTCTTTTTACGGAAACCCTTTGGAATTTCACTTTCAGATACAAATACTTGGAGCAGTTGGCAGCTGAGACGCACGAGAAGGAACTGAGAAGCCGGAGTGTGAGCCGGGGCAGAGCTGACCTCTCCTTGGACCTGACCTCACCAGCCGCCCCCGCCCCTCTGAGCCCTGGCCCTGCATCTCTAGACTCACAAGGGGCTCTCCCCGGAGCATCGTCCTCCCCGGGAACACCTCAGTATCCCCAAGGTGAGTGCTGGGAGAGGGGAGGGCTCATGAGCACCAGACAGGCTTTCTGGGCAGT
>NW_006292687.1:6589719-6604501 GCF_000327345.1 Myotis davidii | reverse complement strand
TCAAACGAACACTGACAGCCAGCTAAGGCTAGGCTTAGGGGGGACTGCAGCCTGGGCTGCCACAGGTGCAAGAGTATGTGTGTTCAGACCACGTCCATGAAAGCAAAGTTATTGTAAAGATGGTCAGTGTCTGGTCATTGAAAAAAAAAATTCCGAAGATAAGACTGACTTTGACATCTCATTCTAAATCACAGGGTTTTAACTTAGTCCTCTATCATTTGGATGTTATTTCTTTATTGGATCGGCCCCATAAAGTGGCCACTTTGAAATGTTCTTACCCGAGGGATTGTCGGTCTGGTTTAAATTAAACTGATGGGGAATAAAATTAAGCAGTGCAGGCAAAGAAAAATGTGGACCTCGTGAACATAGGCTTTAAATGTCGAAGAAGAGAATAAAAAGGAAAATAGTAAAGATTACTGGCACGAGGCATGGGTGGAGGTGCGTGTGTGCAGACAGGCAGGCTGGCCCTGGAAAAATTCCCCGTCACCTTCGCTTTATTTGGGGGGAAACAAGGACATGGTGCACTGCAGCCTCGGAGCATCAGCTGTCTTCCTGGCTGCTCTGCACGTTGTGGGTCCGTTTTCTTTCACTTTAGCAGAGGGGGTGGTTCTGGGCACAGGCGCCTCCACGGTGCCTGCTGGTTAACCCTGCAGCCAGCACCGGTGGGCTTACCCAGTACTGGGGTTTGCAGCCTGACAGAGACTCAGCCAACGGAGACAACAGAGACACGCAACTCTTAACTCTAGGAGGGTTGCCTAAATATGGCATCAAGTTTAATTTAAACAAGGCAGGACTCCGTGACCTCAGCAGAACTGGCTGTAACGGAACAGAACTGTCTGTGCGATTCTCCGCTGGCTCTCCCGGCCCTGGGCTGCTCTGCCGGGCAGGCTGCCGCACCGGGGTTTTGCATCTCGGCCAGTCCTCCTGGTCCCTGAGCCGCGGAAGACCGTCCCAGGCAGATGGTTCGGTCATGGATGAGTAATGTCGGTCTTAAAATGTTGAGACTCTGAGAATCGGAAAAATGACTGTTCTGTGACAACTCCGTGCTTCCCAAACCCCGCCTGATATCACTGCTCTGACTGAACTGGTGATATGAAAAACACTTCCCTGCAAAGGAATTCTGCACTTAACCTTGGGACCTTTCATGCTCATTGTTGTACCTCCAGAAGTTTGCAGAATGGTGGCCTCAACTGTGAAATACAGAGAGGCCTCAAGCTGAGAGGGAATTGTCAGTATCTCTAAATAGTCTTTGTCCTCAAAAATTTGAATCTAGTTGATATCTGTGGCAAAAAGAGAGTTCTTTAAATATTTTGTCCAGTTAGAGTCAAACTGGAGGCTGTTCTGGCCAATGAAAAAGAACATTTTAAACTTCAGTAAGGACACAGAAAATAGTGTTTTGAGTACATACAGTATGAAAACATAAAGTTATTTTGGTGTGCTTTCAGAAAGATGAAAAGCAAATGTCAGCCCAGACCGTGTGGGTCAGTGGTTGAGCATTAACCTATGAACCAGGAGGGTTTATGCCTGCGTTTCAGCTCGATCCCTAGTAGGGGATGTGTAACGGGTAGCTAGCTGATCGATGATTCTCTCTCATCATTGGTCATGTTTCTATCTCTCTCTCCCTCTCTAAAATCAATATATATATATATATTTTTTAAAGCAAATGTCATCTTCCTCTACAAAGAAGAAATTAATGGAGACTGAGCAAATGTTTGACTGAAATCATACAGTAAGTGACCTCTGCCTCTGAAAAAGGAATAGGAACTTGAATTTAGACATAATTACAGATTGATACAATAGCATTATGTGATGTTTGCTTTTTTCTGAGAAAGAAAGCAGTGGCTCTTGTGCCATCTAAAAGAGCTGTCCGTCCCATGTTAAGTAATTTTCATCCAAGCCAGTTGGGACCAGTAAAGTATTCTAACCTTCTTGTCCTGATACCTAAGTGAATTATTCCATTGGAAATGATAAGTGTATGAGGAGAAACGCTATTAGAGAATGGGTTCAGAAAGAACTGCTTGGGGTGCCTTCTGCCTTGAGGACCTCCGCCCTTAGGACAGACATGCGAAGTTGGTATTACAGAAAGGGCTCCCTCAGCCCAGTTGTTATTGTTCTTTGAAACATCCTAGCATCCTATTCTTTTTATGAGGTTCCATTTTCTTTTCTTGTTTTCTTTCCCTTCGGTTAATCCTCACTCAAGCAATTTTTCCATTGCTTTTTATAGAGTGGAAGGGAGAAATGGGGGGGGGGGAGAGAAACATCAATGTGAGAGAGATACCTTCCCTACCATATGAGCTCTGACTGGGGCTGGAGATCAAACCTGCAAAACAGGAATGTCTCCTTGACCAGGAATCAAACCTGTGACCCTTTGCTGCACGGGCCGATGGTCTATCCACTGAGCCACAGCAGCCAGGGCCCATTTCCCATTTTCAAATGATCAAAGTAATTTTTTGCTTATCCCTAACATTTACAATATCCCAGCATCTGGAGGAAGAATAAAAAAAATATAATCACACATCCAGATGTTTGTCCTGCACCAAACACCTGGCATGATGTGGTCCAAATGTGCCAGGGGTTGACTCGCTTTTTCATTCTTTCACCTTGTGGAATTGTGTGATAATTCTGCCAGGCTCTGCCCCCTCCTCCCGAATACTACTAGTTAATACCTTGTGCATCTGAGTAAGTAACAGGGAGGCTAGTATCCCTCTCACCGAGTCTCAAAGAGGTGCTGGCACCCTGCTGGGAGTACAGCTATTGTTTTGGCGCTCAGCCCAGTCATTTCTCAGGGCATCATGGTATCACAATATTTGTGGTGGTGGTCTTCCCAGTATCTGCAATATCATGGCCTACATTTCAGAATTCTATTTACAAAAAAGAGGATATTTTTCTATTTATTTGTTATCGAATTCTGTGTACCTTGGGATTAAAGGTCACTTCCTGGGTTCTTTTGTTAAAACTCTCTTGGACAACTTTTAATAGCAAAAGATATGACAATACCAAAAGTTTCCTTACTTTTTCTCTTACAAAATATGATTTTAAAGAGGGAAGGGCTATTGGTAAAACACCCATAGCATTGTGTGCCATCTAGTGAGATCTTTCAGCCCCAAACCTTCCCAGCTAAATTGCTGTAAGTCCTATGAATTGTGCCACTACCCCCACCCTCAGGTCAGTGTGTACTTGAATTGTTTTTCCATCTGCTTCTCTGTGGCTCATGGTGGATGTTTGTCCCAATACTGCCTAGAATTTAGTGGTGCTGGCCTGAATATTTTTTCTCTGTATGAAACTAACAGGCCCAAGTGAGGAAGAAACACATACATGTGTTTAATTTGCATTATGCCATAACTGACAGAGACGATCAGCCCAAAATTTAGGTAAGCATGGAAGAGCCTATCTCTTCATCCATTGCTTTCATTATATTTTCCTTATTTCCCCTGAGTTCTGGGGGTATATGTCAGAATATCTTTCTAATAAGTTTATTTTCTATTATTTCAAAAAACTCACAGATGACTCTAGGAACAAGTAAATTATTCTCACAGAGAAAAAGATGCAGCAGATGTGAAATAACATAGCAAGGTAACCCTTTATCCTAGCAGGTGTTAGATCTAGGTAACCTATTTCATGGAAATAGTGGAGAACACCACTCATCTCAAAAGCAGGCATTGATGGTGGACCCAGGGTTGAACTACCCCTTGGAAGCTAGAACTGTGTTCCTTCCTTGCTGCTTGGCTCACACACCCCAGTCCCTCCTGAGACTAGATGGAGACAGGTGGCCTTTCCTGGTAGAAGGAAGCTGCCATCAAGCGGTTATAAGTATCTTTCACCTACTAGTGACACCATGAAAGCATGTATAATGGCTGGATTATTTTTCTTAGTTTTAGTTTAGTTCTCTACAAGGTGGGGCAAAAGTTGATTACATGAAACAATTTTTTCTTGTATTAATATTTATTAATTATTGTATTATTTTCCATTTGAAAATAATAAACTGTAAACCTACTTAGCCCCACTCATATGTTGCACACAGAAATAATGCTTTGGAGATGCATTTGAAAATTTTACCACACTATATTAATTTTTTTATCTGTATTGTTGAGAGTATTACAGATGTCCCCCATTTTTTCCCCTGCTGCCCCCTTCCACTTGGTTCCTGCCCCACCCTGGACCTTCACCACACTATTGTCTATGTCCATGGATTATGCAAATATGCATATAAGTTCTTTGGTCAATCACTCCCTACCTCTTCACCCCCCCTTCCCTCTGAGATCCATCAGGGAAAAATATGTTCAACACTTATTTTTTTTTTCTACCTATCATTGGATTTCTAGATATTTCCAAATATCTCATTGTTTGGCCATTAGAGATATAAACCGTGATGTATATGGCCATGTCCTACTCACCAGCATTTACCTGGAGGCATTCACAGAAATTGTTGACATGATATGCTGATATCTTCTCTTAGATTTTCTAGTGTTGGAAGTAGTGGTCAATAGGACAATGCCTCTAACTTCCTGATCTTCACATCCATAAACAAAATATAGACATATATGCGTTTCTTGAAATGTTCAATTTGTTTAAATAATAATCATTTTTCATGTAGGTATCATTCATCATCATGGCTGTTGTTTACCAGTCATTGAACATCTTTGTCACTTTTGTTGTGGCAAATATCATAGACATCTATATTATCACCAATCACAGTAGCAGCAGAATATCATCAATCACCAGCCTAATGCATGCTAGTTCATTTGCATAAAGCTTTGGACACCTCCAGTCCCTTATTTCATGAATTGGCAGGAAACTAGATTCCTTGTGGTTCTGTGACTCAGGGCTGCCCCACTTCCCCATACCTCATCTTACTGCTGCTACTTGATGCCACTTGGTTAATTAAGCAAAATCTCTCAGGAACGCTACCCAAGTCTAAGGCCCTGCCTGCTACACCTGCTATGGAGTTCTTTTTGAGAGCCTTTGCAAATCATTAGATTTTTTTTTTTGCCTTACCATTTCATGCTCTGTAAACATGGAAAAAGGAAAACCTTCCCATCTTTCCTCCTATAGAGAATAACATTTTCCTGCAGTGTGTTTTGCACCATATGTTAAACCATTAAATAGTCTTCTTGAGTTCTTTTTTAAACAAAATATGTTTTTATTGATTTTAGAGAGAGGAAGGGAATGGGAGAGAGAGACAGAAATATTAATGAGAGAGAAGCATCGATCAGCTGCCTCCTACACAACCCAAACATGTGCCCTGACCTGGAAATCAAACTGGTGACCTCTGGGTTCATGGGTGGATGCTCAACCACTGAGCTACACCAACCAGGCAGTCTTAAATCCTTTTGATGTACACAAATTATGAATCTTACTTAAGTATACTTAAGTAAAGACAAAGCAAATAATGGCATTGGGAAAGTTGTTAAAGAAGGTTATCATGTGATCAACATAACTTTACATATAGCAATCAGGTATCAGAATCTGTGAAGGGTCTAAGACTTTACCGTACTTGGTAAGCTAGTAAGTTAGCCTGCCACAATTTCATAGATGTTGTTGGCAGAAGACATGAAACTTCTGGATCAGAGACAAAGAACTTAATTGCTTATAACAACAATAGTAGCCAGAGTATCAGCGTCTGTGCCATTTTCCAAGCCCCAGTTCCCACAAGGCGATATGTACAGGCACAAGTGGTACCTGAATGCACACAAAGAGAAACCCTGCACTTAGGAATTCCAACTCTTTGAGAGTGGGCAGTTAGCATGTCTTCCCTTTGTCCCTGGGAAAGACAATGTCTTTTACTCTGTGGGCAATAAACCTGTCCTGTGCTGTAGCCGGAGACACTATCTCTGTCTTCCAAGGCTGTTGGCACACATCCTTAGGAAGATAGTCCAGAGCACAGGCTATCAGTGCCTCTGCTTGCAGGACTGCGGAACACAAGAGAACCTTGGAGAATTGTTTCTAAGCGCTGGGTTATAATGGTTTTGAACCAACTTTTATCATCAAATTTGTATCCTAAAATCTGCTTAATGTAAATTAAAAAAAAGTAAGGTTTTGAACAGTAATTAGCTTGTTTGTTCTTGACATAGCAAAAGGGATCAGGAGCTGCAAGACCCAGTCTGCACCAGGCTCTGGGGGGTGAATGAGTTTTTCTGCACCTAGAGGAGCTAACAGGGAATCCAGAAAGACATCAGTGCTTTGCATTCCAGGTGGGAGCCTTGGGAAAATGCTCCAGGTACCGTGAGGAGGCTTCTACAGGTAGGGACAATGAGCATTCTTAATCAGGCGATACTTTGAATTTTCAGAGTCAGTGACTGGGACTGAGAAAGAGCGAAAAAAGAATAACTCTCTGGTTCCTTATAGTAAAAATGAAGAACTCACTGGTTCCTTTTAGAGTCTTTATCTGTGGTCAGGACCTTGATCACCACTCTGCCACCTCCACCACTCCTCTTTTTCCTCTAGCACCCCTGTCTTTCCATCACCAACCTCCATAAGATATTTGTACTAAATGATACAATGCCTGCCGTGTGGGGCAACATATCACAGAGTGGTTTTTTAGTCCTTAAAAGTATGCTGTTTCCAGAGAATCCCTGGAATGCATTGTATCTGCCTCTGAGCATGGCAAGAATCTTTGGAACCTTCTGAAGCTGGAACATCCTCTGAGAAAGCTCTTCCACTAGATACACTGAGAAGTTTCAATAGATTTTTGTTGACTTTCTAGGTCAGCATCTCTGGATTCCTGTGTATCCCACTAGATAATCTTCAGACTCAGTGTTTTAATTGACTTTCATGTCTTCTACATTTTTATTATTATTTTCTCATCATTTTATTTCAATCTTCTTACTGTTTTTCTATCTGCCCCCTAAGTGTCAGGTTTTTTCCAAGGTTCCTTCTCCAGCAACCCTCTCTTTTCATGCCACGCCCTATGGCTGTGACCTTGGGTCCCTACCTGTGAATCTTAACTACCTACCATGTGCTAAAAATTGCTAGGTCTGCATCTTTAGCCTTGGCCTTCTTGAGCTCAGGCAGCATGTATCCAACCTTTTTAGACATCACCATCTGAATGCTCCTCAAACACTGCAGACTTAATAGGTGCCAGACATTCAGATGAGATATGTCACCCAGCTCTCACCCATAAAATTCCAACCTTCAAACCTACTTGTATCTTCTAGTCCTCATCTGGTTAAGACCATCTTTCTTGGCCTAGTCATTTAAGCTGGAAGCATACATGTAATTTTTTACTCTTCCCTCAATGTTCTTCCCTTTATCCAGTCAATCACCAAGTGTTTTGTGCTCCTTTCTCTCTTCCCTATCTTCCTATCACCAATGCCTTAGTCCTAATCTTAGTCATCTCTAATCTGGTTCTAACAGATCTTACATCTTCTAGGTTCGTCTTAGCAACCCAATCAAAAAAGTCATTATCTATACCTTGTTCTTAAAATCTTCCAGTGGCTCTCCATTATTTACAACATAAAGTTAAGACCTTAACTATTGGTCATCTGGTCCCTACAACCAGGCTTTTACCACCACAACCACCCCCACATGTTATGTTCCATTAACACCAAAGTGCTATCAGTACCTGGAAGGTGCCATGTTCTCTCAGGTGTGCCTCTGTGCCTGACTTCCCTCTTGCACTGGGTGCCACTGGATGTTTATTTATCTAGTTAAAGCATCTTCTCTTCTACAAAGCATTATTTGTTTCCTCTTCTGCATTTCCCTTCAGCTTGTGCATCCCTAAGATACAGGGCTTATCTCACTACATATCCAATCGTTCTCCCTTCTCATCCATGTGTTCCTCAGAGGAGGACCCATGCTTGCATTCACCTTTGTTACCCACAATGCTTGGAGCAGAATAGGCATTTAATGATTGTTTTATGAGCTCATTAATGAATACACAACATGAAAAAAAGAAAGTAGACACATTAATCAACAGAGACAGCTGTTTCCACTCTAATATTTATTACACAGACCATGGTAGAGGACACATCTTTGACTATATAGGCCACTCTGTAAAAAATGAAGAAATGATGGTGGCCTACTATAGAGAGGAAACTTTTACAAAGTTGACATATATATGAGGGCTATTTCTTTCTGAGATCAAACTCTAAAAAAGAGAGAAAATTCAGAGAATGATCCTCAACAAATTTATAATTAAAATACTTTTTCCACTGCCTTTTAAAATACCCCTTATTTTAACTGAAATTTTCTCCATTTCTTTGCGAATGAATTTGTTAACAAGCGCAAGTAAACTGAATCATTGATTAGTGGAAAACCACATCCATTAGTGAATAGATGCAAGTGAGAGAGGCTCAACCTTTTGGAATGAGAATTTAAATGTGGATTCCTAGTTTTATCCCAATCTCAAGCTAGCTGGTTCTGCTTAGACTTGGTCATACTCTACTAGAAGGAAGAGCTAATATTTTCCTTATATGTTAGTTGTTTTGATATTATAATATCTGTTGACTCTGACTTAAGAGATCACTTTGGCTTGAAAAATATTTTAAGGAAGACAATTTTTCACATATGACTTCTTTGTGCCTAACACAGTGCCTGGCCCATGAAAAGTCTAAATCAATATTTATGTAATGAATGAGGTTGCTGCTAATCACATTAGAACATCTAATTAACAGTAACTCTATCTTGCTCAACCTGGAAAAAATACCCTCAAATTCAATCAGTTTATTTGCTAGCTGTTATTATTTAGGACTATCCATTTTAATGCTAGTATATCCCTTCCAAAATAGCAGTTTTTGTGTTGACATCTTTGATGTTTCTGTCTGGGGCTTGACAAGAACTATAGGTGCTGTTGAAATGTGTTGCCAGTTTGAAGTTAGGCTTGTCTCCCGATTTGCTCTTATAGGAAAATGGGCCCTCGCTGCTTTGACTCAGTGGATAGAGCATTGGCCTGTGGCCTGAAGGATTCTGGGTTTGATTCCGGTCAAGGGCACATGCTTGGGTTGCTGGCTCGATCCCCAGTAGGGGGCGTGTAGGTGGCAGCCAATCTATGATTCTCTGATCATTGATGTTTCTATCTCTCTCTCCCTCTCCCTTCCTCTCTGAAATCAATAAAAATATATTTTAAAAAAATAGAAGTCTACTTCACTAAAAAAAGAAAGAAAGGAAGAAAGAAAGAAAGAAAGAAAGAAAGAAAGAAAGAAAGAAAGAAAGAAAGAAAGAAAGAAAGAAAATGGTCATGTAGCTAACCCAGGAGTTCCACTAGCCCACCTGGGCATGGCAGGACAAGCAGATATTAGGGTTGATCCTGTTTGACTCTGTTTGAACCAAGACAAGACCTAACCTTAAAATAGAAATATAAAGAGCTCAAAGGAAGTCTTCATAAATGGGGGCTGATGTTTGAAATCATGCATAAGATTCAAGTTCAAAATGATGAGACAGTAATAAATGATACAATAACCTCAAATTGCTCTTAATTTTCTGATTATGGTGTGAAATAGAATCTATATGCTAACCATTAGGATAATTAGACCTAAAACTGGCTTCTTTTTGTCCTACATGGTACCACAGTGGAGTGGTAGCATATATATGTTTAACCAAGTGAACTCGGTCAGAAGCATAACCAATCGAGAGGCACAAAGGGAGGGGAGTGGAAGTTACAATTTAATCGTGTTTATAATCCTGCCCAACATCAACTCTGGCGTATGTCCCCCTATGAGCATGACACGAGGGCCACAGATCTGTTTCTTTCTTGGGCCATTCCTGACTCTCATGTGCCTCTTGGAGCATGAATGACTTCCTACATCAAATATGACTTTAGAGCAGCAGTTCTCAACCGGTGGGTCGCAACCCCTTTGGGGGTCAAATGACCCTTTCACAGGGGTCGCCTAAGACCATTGGAAAACACATATTTTCAATGGTCTTAGGAACCAAGATACCGCTCCTCTATCCATCTCCAGGCGGGTCCGCCCACATGCAGATACGCCCACATACCAGTACCCGGCATATTAAAGGGTCGCGGCATTAGGAAGGTTGAGAACCACTGCTTTAGAGTTTAAAGTTTTGTGTTTGAAGATAACTGGCCCATGGCCACAAACTCAGTAATTCTGACAGCATTCCACTGAAGCTAAATGAAAACCTTGATGGTTGGAACTGTGAGGGTGGGTATGGGCTTCATAAAGTGGCATCTTCCAAAAGATGGAAGGTAATTTTGACCATGTATAGTTTTCATCTTAAGAGGCAGCTTCGGCCTTAATGGTTTAGAAAATGTAGCTCTGAACTGTGAGAACAAAACTGGGCTTAATTTAAAGGCATATAAGTTCATTAGACTGACGACACAGAATCTTGCAGGTGACAAAGTATTTCTTTTGTACAGCTTGAGTAAGCTGAGTTTGTGCCCATCCTAATGAGGCTATTCACTCCGAGCAGTGATTCTCAACCAGGGGTAATTGTCTCCCCCTCACATCCCCACACCCCCGGCCCGGGGACATTTGGCAGTGTCTGGAGATATGACTGGTTGTCACAACTGGGGAGCAGATGCTATTGACCTCTCGTAGGTAGAGCCTAGAAAAGCTGCTACACATCCTACAGTGCACAGGAGAGCCCCCCACAACAAAGAATTATCCAAACTCAGATATCCATAGTAGCGATGCTAAGAAACCCAGCAGCAGAGTGGATCTGAGTGAACAGCTCAGAGAGAGCTGGCCCAACACCAAAAGCAAAGGCTAAAGAATTTTCAAAGTTCTGAGCTTTTTCTCTTGGGATCTTTTTCACATTTCTGTGATTCAGCCACAGTTGAAAGTCGATGGTGTTAGTTATTAGCTATGAACTGGGGAGGTCCCTGGAACCTATGCAATTTGGAGCCACTATTATAGAATTGGCTGGCCCAGCCCCTGGTTTCATAAGACCTGCCAGAAAGCCAAGTCCTGGCAAAGTCATCGGAGACACCATCACAGATTAAAATCAATCGAAGCCACCCAACATCTTATTAAATTCAGATCTTTCTACCAGCAATTTATCTCTTCAAAGAAAAATCGCATGACAAGAGATTCCAATTGGACACTCTGGACTGTGCTGCGAGGGACATCGATGAAAGCAGAATTGGAATGTTTGTGTCCACCATACTTTTTCTTTAAAGAAATGATTATAGTATACTTCTCCTTTAAGGCTTAAGTCAGTCACCACATAGGCACATCATGATTCGCAGCCCAAGCTTTCGTTCAGGCCATTCGAGGTTCAAATCCTAGTATTTGCTCAGCTTGTCAGTGAATCCTTCTGGAAGATGGCGCGTGCTCAGAGGGGGCCTGAGGGATTCCTTACAGAGATGTGCCGAGGGTCAGGGGACCATTTGAGGGTGGGGAAGCATCCAGAAACTAGCCTGGAGGAACTTAATAAGATCTCTGTAGACTTGGGAGGGAGCCTATGGGACAGAATTAGTGGCCTAATTACTTCTGCCAAACTGTGGCCCATCCGAAGAGAACGGGGGCATAAATACTCCATCCTCTCCTTCTGCCCATCTTGGCTGGTTCTTCCTGGGAGGTGCTCTCCACAGAGGCCAGCAGAGCGAAGCAGAGACTGGGTCTGGAGGAGCAGTCTGCGAGTGTCCAGCCCACTGTGTAGCCCTGGACAAGCCACTGAACCTCTCTGAACCTGTTTCCTCATTTCTCACATGGGACGCTAACCTTCATAAGGTTGGTGTGAGAGAAATAGGATGATGAGTGTATGATATTTAGGCCTTCCCTGGTGTATAGAAGGTGCTCAATTCATAGTAACTTCTTTCTTTACTTCACTTTAAGGCCAAGCTGGGCCTCGTGTCTGCCGGGATTTTCAAGAGATGAGTAATCAGTGCCGGGCTTTGGGGGGGACAGAGCGAACTAGCTGGTATTGGTCGATGTCAGACCTGGCTGACCTGGACCAGGGCTGAGGGGCTGAAATCCTCAAGGCCTGTGCTATCCTTGTTGCTCTCTCACCTTTGCGATCTACATGAGGGGAGTACCAGTCACCTGACTGGCCACCCTCTTATATTCCCTCAATAAAAACACTTAAGTGTTCCCTCTTTCCTGGGGTTCTCATATTGATGGTCCCATCCTGGCTCCCTGACCTCTCTCTCCTGTAAGTCCGTTTCCTTTGGATAAAGAATTCCCATTAGTGACCATGCTCAGGTCATGGGTCCTTCCTCCAGGATGGCAACAACCAGGTTCCTGGTTATTTCCTTCTGAATATACCACACACATCTTCCTTCCTGCTATTCCTTCCACGTTACCTAAGTGACCCATTACTGTCTTCCTTTATACAGTTGAATTTTGATTTCTTTCTTCTTCCTTACACTCCCCCACCCCAGGCGTAAAATTTAGTTGGAAGCCCTCTGCATCAGGTCAGTGCAGGCCCCGGCCAAATGCATTCTTCTGGCCTTGGCTAAGCACCCCTGGAAGTGCCAAGCCCCCATCAGCCTGCTCTCTTGGGACGTGGTCCAGAAGGACAGATCCCAGGTTTGGACACTTTGCATGTTGCCAGGCACTTCTTGCCATGTCCTCCTTTTATTTCCAAACTCAAAGCTGCCTGCAGAAGGGCTGCCTGGGCACCTGCCCAAGTCCTCATAGTCCCCTTCCTTTGCCCAGCCCCAGAGATGCCATTAGATCGCTGTGACCTTTCTCTGTTAGAGGAAATTGGCAAGTGCGGTGGGTATGGACAAGTGTGGCAAAGTGGTGGGGTGGGGGGTGGGGGGTGGAGGCTCGCAGGCCTTGCCTTTTGGTTTATCACAGTCACTTCTGAGCCCTGACTTGAAGATGGGGCTGCAGGTGTGTGGTTGGGAGTGGCTTCCCTGCCCCTCCCTTCCTGCCGGCCCCCTGGCCTGAGCCTTTACCTGTTCCTCTGCCTCAGCTTTCTGAGGGCAATTAGAAGACCTCCTGACAGACAGGCAGCCCTACAGCATGCCCTGCTTCCCCAAAGGCTAACACTGCACCTCCCCAGTGGGTCTTGAGACAGAAGACTTCACCCCACTGTACAGAGTCACAGTCACTTGCCCTGCGTTCTCCCAGCAGTGCAGTTCATTTGTTCTGCTCTTGAGTCCATGGACCCGCCTCTGCCTCTGCCTCTTGGTCTGCAGCATTTGTCTCCTGTTGGTTTGCTCCACACAGACTAGGAGCCTCCCTCGCAGCTGCAGACATGCCTGTAGTTTGATTGTGATGCAGTTGTAATGGGGGTGCGTGGGGGGCGTGATTCTCTCAGACAAACTGAAGCACCACCTGTCTCTACTTGAGCAGCCATCATGGCCCTGAGAGTAAAGTTCCAGGCCTTTACCTCTTACAGTGGCCCTGGCCCCTGTTGCTGGCATCTTTCATTCCTGCAGCACAGCCTTTGCTCTGAGCCTCTGCACACACTCCTCCTTCTGCCCAGAACATTCTCATGTCCACTTTCCCCCTTTTAACTCCTTGTCATCTTTGGAGACTCTGCTTAAATGCCATTTTAGCTCAGATACACATATCCCACCCCAGGTCTTGCCAAAGACCCTGACCATACCCTCCAGGGCATCATGCTTTTGCTCTTAGAATAGCTGTAATATTGATAAATATTTATAATATATTTTTATTGATTTCAGAGAGGAAGAGAGGGAAAGGGAAACATCAGTGATGAAAGAGAAGCATTAATCGGCTGACCCTGCATGCCTCCTACTGGGGATCAAGCACGCAGCCCTGGCATGTGCCCTGACGGAGAATGGAACCATGACCTCCTAGTTCTTAGGTTGTGCTCAACCATTGAGCAACACTGGCCAGGCTGATAAATACTTTTAGTTGTGAGGGAGCGGAGGGCTGGGCTTTCCCTGGGTCCACTGGTGGCAGGCTTGGCCCACCTTTGCCGGGCAGAGGCCAGGCAAGAAGGGTAGGATCCCTGGCTCCTCTGTAACCTCCACAAGAGCCAAGTCTGTCTTGCGTCACTGTCTCTCTCACCATCAACACCACTACTGGGCCAGAGAAAGGCTCATAAATACTAGGACCAGCAACAGTGGGAAGTTGTGAGCAGTTTTCACCCCGGGTGTTGGCAAATACCTTAGCTGTCTTTTGGACTTTTCCTGCAGGCTAATTTAGTTCTTCTATTTCCTGGGGACTCAGGGAGTGTAGATGGTACTGTTCCCTGTGTCTGCCCAGAGAGCAGCCTGTGTGGGGCAATGACTCAAAGGCAGTGATGGTGTATGTGTGAAAGGGGGTGTTGAGGAGGGAGTCCCTGATGAAAGGTAATGGGAAAGGGGAGCAGAAATCTGGGATTTGGTAGGTACTCTCAGGTGCTTCCTGAGTATCACTGAGAAAGAATGTGAGCAGATGCTGGCCTAGGAGCACTGGGACATAAGAGGCAGGCGTGGTCTTGGTCCTCGGGGACCTTCTGGCCTTGTTTGATCAGTATAGCCGAGGACCCTGGCTGCTCCTTCCAGGGACTCTTGTCACTTGTCATCCAGTGAACCCTCGTAGGTGCCTGGCCACATACCACTGTGACTTGATGATGGGTTTTTATGCCCCGTGTCCTAGCCATGTGGGGAGCCCTCTGAAAACAAGGCTGTTGTTACGTCGATGCCACAGGTGTTGCCGGATGTATGTGCACAGAGATCGTCAGGAATGAGCAGCTATGTGTTTGCTCTCTGCCTTCACTCTCTCCATCCTTGATGGTTTTGCTTGACTTGAGTCTGTATGAATAGTATTTAATTTGTTCATCATTAGGACAACCTCACATACCACAGATTTGTGGTCAGACCCGGTGGACACTGAGTCTGCGTTTGATCAGTTTCAGAGATGGCTAGCTCCCCAGCTAAGGCAAAAGAGAAACCACCCCAATGGTTGGATCACACATAAACGCC
>NW_006292687.1:6579262-6589446 GCF_000327345.1 Myotis davidii | reverse complement strand
GTGAATTGTTCTGCTATGAAC
Source organism: Myotis davidii (assembly GCF_000327345.1). NCBI lineage: Eukaryota > Metazoa > Chordata > Mammalia > Chiroptera > Vespertilionidae > Myotis > Myotis davidii. The sequence continues at coordinate 6,589,425 of NW_006292687.1, read as the reverse complement.
ATAGTGATGTATATATCCTTTCTGATTGGCGTTTCTGGTTTCTTTGGATATATTCCTAGTAGTGGGATCACTGGGTCAAATGGGAGTTCCATTTTTAGTCTTCTGCGTTATCATCTCACACCTGTCAAAATGGCTATCATCAACAAATCAACAAACAACAAGTGTTGGAGAGGATGTGGAGAAAAAGGAACCCTTCTGCACTGCTGGTGGGAATGCAGAATGGTGCAGCCACTGTGGAGAACAGTATGAAGCTGACTCCATATTTGAAGCTAGGCCCCAAAGTGTGGGGGTGCAATTGCACTGTTTATTCCCAAGAGTGCGTGGCTTCCTAGAGCTTGCATGCCCATTCCCACACCTATCCAGGCAGCCACTGGCTGGCTAAGCCGAGGGCAGAGCCCCTGCCTATGGAAGGAGATGACAGTGGGGTGCATGTAGGCTAGAGTCAAACAACCATCAAGTCCTGGATCCTTGCTACTTTGCCTGTCTCCTGGGGAGGGTGAGTAGACACAGACTTATGGCAACCAACTGCGCCCGTCTCCCTGTCAGTAATGAAACCACCCGGAGGCACCCTCGCCAGTTTGCGCCATATGCTCCCCAATTACAACTCAAATGCATGCCACATGCGAGGCTGTTGGAAACACATTTTTGTTTTGATGTGGCTATTCTGAAGTTAATGTGCGCAAGAACAGATGCTGTCTGTCAACCAAATGATGACACTGCTGTTGCTGAAACTATGCTTTCGCCATGTTTGTAAAACAGAGAGGGTTTTATATCTCTTTGCTAAATACTCTATTATCAGATGAAGAGAAGGCACCATTATGGTTCTTTCAACACCAAAGGGAATGTTTCTCAAAGACGGGTTCACGCTTTCCCTGTACCAGCCCAGGTTTGGCTTTTAAGGAAAAGTGCCTGACACGCTCATTCATAGGCATGTAGTTTCACGTTCACGGTCATGCCCTATGGTTTCTTCCTGCTACTGCCAGTCAGTGCATCTCTACCCGGAAACTTTGCCCTCATATCACCAGTTCCTATAACTGTCCCTCTTGGAGACACCCAGCAGGAACGGCTGGTAGAAAGCAGGGGCCTTTGCTGCTGGGCCGCCCTTCCTGCAGTCTCCCAAGGAAGAGGCTCCTGTATTAAGCTGGAGTCCCCAGCAGGTGTACATGTCATCAAGCTATGGGCAGGCAGAAGGGAGAGGCCCTCCATCCTCTACACCCAGTTTTACCTGAAGGTCACTGGGCAGGGGGTTCCCAAGGAGGAGTACTTATTCCTGTGGAGGTTGGAAGTGACCCAGGCATCTCATCCTCCCCACTGCCTGCCTCCCTCCCAAGTTCCCTGATGCATTCCTAGAGAAACGCAGCCTGAGAGCAGACGAGGGGCGGGGCTACTGGCCCAGTGAGTCCTGATGGTATGAGGTCTTGCTGGGATGCTGAGCTTTCCTCACTCATAGTAATGCCACTACCTGGCCTACTGGGGACGCTAAGCACACCCCACTGCCAGCCATCCCTGCTTACCTGAGTTGGCACAATACCCCCACAGAGAGAGAGCTTCCTGGTCTGCTTGTTCTTATGAGGTCTGGCAAGGTCTCTCACAGTTCCTGCCACGGGCAGATCCCATCTGAATTTGTGTTTGCCTAGGGCTCGAGCTCACACTCTTGGGGAACAATGTCAGATTCCCTCAATGTGGCTGTGCCCTCCCTGGTCAAAGATCCTCAGGGTGGCCAATCCGACTCTTCTGGCCCTCATGTGTGGCAGTTGTCTCAGAATTTTTTTTGTATTCTCAATCATTTTGTTACTTATCCACAGCCCACAGCAGAGAGTTTGCTCAGCAAAAGCATGCAAAGAAAGCCCTGCGGTGGCACCCCCTGCTCCCTAGAGGATGGCACACAGGGGCAGGGCATTTACCTTGGGACAGGTGCCATGTTTCCAGTCTTGAGAGGTTTACAAATAGTCTGTGCCCATGAGGGATTGTTCACGTAGCTTTCCAAATTATGGACTAGTTTACATTATGAGCAAACATTCAAGCAAAGGGTGACAAGCCTCATGGGTGTAGCCACTGATAAAACATTGGCTGCTACTTGCCTACCAGCTTGATTCACCATGGATTTTTTTTTCTCTTTTCCTGAAGAGACAGAAGGTTCGTGTATTAGTTATCTATTGCTGCATAACCAATTAGCTCAAAAATAGCAATTCAAAATGGCACCTACTTATTATCCAAGAGTTTTCGTAGGTCAGAAGTCCAGCATGACTCAGCGGTGTTCTTGGCTTTGGGTATCTCAAGGCCATGATCAAGGTTGTGCTGGCTGGGCTATTATGGGGAGACTCTGGGAAGAATCCACCTCCAGGTTTATTCAGGTCATTGGCAGAATTCAGTTTCTTGGGCTTGTAAAACCGAGGTCCCTATGCCTTGTTTCCTGTAGGCCTGTAGTCCCTCTCAGCTTTTTAGAGGTTACCCACATTCCTTGTCACACGGCTCCCCATCTTTAAAGCCAGAAGCGTGGTGTCAGATCCTTCTCCTGCTTCTAATATCTCTGACTTCTTTCTTCTGCTAATCAGAAAGCATCCTGCTTTCAAATGGCTCCAGGATTGGATCAGGCCCACCTGGACAATCTCCATATTAGGGTCAATGTCAGCTGCACAGTCCCTTCCTAGCAGTGCCCAGACTGTGTTTGGTAGACTTGCCAGGGGACAGGGGTCTTGGGGGCCATCTGTAGAATTCTGCCTGCCAGGAAAGCACAGAGAAATCAAGCTCACATCCTTCCTCACACCATCCTTGATGCTTCCTCTTGTGATTGTATCTCCATTGTTGTCTCCACCAGTGAGCACCCAGGACCCTGCGCCAGAACCGGGACCAGAGGAGGAGGTGGGGCAGGTGGCCGATGATGCCAACCAGGAAGTAGCCCCTGCCCACGTGGGGACTGAGAGCGAAGTGGAGCAGGAACTGGAAGAGCGAGCCTCCCTCAGTGAGAAGGAGAGGAGGAACGAGGAGGTGAACGAGAGGGACAACTGCTCTGCCTCGAGCATCTCATCCTCCAGCAGCACGTTAGAGAGGGAGGAGAAGGAGGACAAGCTCTCCAGGGACAGGGGCACTGGTAATCAAGCCCCTTTTTCCATAAACATTCCAGGGGACCTCTGGGTGGGGGTCCTGGGTTGCTGGCCTCTGAGGTGACCGGCTGGCCCAGCTCACTCATCATGTAATAGTGACTTTATGATTAGCGATGACATGTAATGTTAGTCCTCAGTAGGGACTTGAGGAGGGAGCCACAGAGAGTTGTAGAAATTGTAAATAATTTATACAATATTTTGAATTATTATTTATATGTGAAACCATGGTTGGCTTTCCTGCCCATGGCTTGAGAGCTGTCAGGTTGGCAGGGAGCCAGCTCTGTAGACTAACAGTCCTCAGAGTGGAGGCAAGTCTTACAGCCAGCCTTCATCAAGCTAAGAGTGACATATATTCAAGGAGCCCTAAGGGCAGCAGGAAAGCTCCACAATGGCCTGCCAACCAGTGCCATGACCCATGCCTGGCTTGTTAGTTCACAGATTAAGAACATATTATATCTGAAGCATGGGTGAATGAATGAAAATTGAATGAATGAATGGAGCCAAAATGTCTCCCATGAGACCTGCCAATCAATGGCTTAGTCTAAAATAGTTAGTAGTTGAATTTTTCACCAGTTATAACATATTAGATTTTATTTACTGCAATATTAGTCAAAAGAAGACAAAAAGACTTTATTAGTTTATATCAGGGGTGGAAAACCTTTTTTCTGCCAAGGGCCATTTGGATACTATAACATCATTCTTGGGCCATACAAAATTATTAACTTAAAAATTAGCTGCTATATTTGGTCAAACATTTAATTAACTCACCCCTAATGCCTTGGCAGGGACAGACCAAATGATTTCACAGGCCTTATACGGCCCACGAGCCGGACATTACCTATATCAGGGGTGGAAAACCTTTTTTCTGCCAAGGGCCATTTGGATACTATAACATCATTCTTGGGCCATACAAAATTATTAACTTAAAAATTAGCTGCTATATTTGGTCAAACATTTAATTAACTCACCCCTAATGCCTTGGCAGGGACAGACCAAATGATTTCACAGGCCTTATACGGCCCACGAGCTGGATGTTTCCCACCCCTGGTTTATATCTTAGGGAATATTGCATTGAAAATCTTGTGTCTGTTTGGTTTTAAGATGTATGTGCTAATATGTATTACATGTATTACTATTTCTTTAATTTCTTTCAAAGTCAGATTACAATTAGTCTCCCAAATTCTACTTGTGTATTCACATTTAATGTAATTATGTTCATAGTACAAGGTGTTGGGAAAGTCTTCCTGATCACATTTTGGCCTTAAAATGTTTTAGGTTTATGCATAGCTTTCTGAGTTATTCCTCATAACCAGGTGTAGTGGGCCTAAAACATATCAACGAGTTGGCTTAGTAAACATAAGCCAGGGAACAAAACTTTCTTGGATTAGATTGTCCAATATTCTTCCAAATAAGGACAATTTTCCAAAACTGGAGACTCTGCTCCCCGGGAAGGACCATTGACTTTCCAACAATAACTGGTGGTGTCCAAGTGTATACCCTCAGGAGTTAGGGCTTTGCGGTGACTTTTCTGCTTCAGTGGTGCTAAGAGATGTGATCATGTGTATATGTGATAGCTCTTCGGTTCTTAAAAAATCCCACTGCTCAGGCACCATTAGCAGCTGTGGAGTCTGGACAGCTCTTTCAGCATAGCTCTTGCTTTTCAGAATGTTCTCAGCTAAATCACAAAGACCATCAAAATGGTTTCCAATCCTATTCTAATGATTGCATCTATTATTTGAAAATGAACTTGCAAGGCTTGAAAGATATTCAACTTATTCTCATTGTGTAGTTTTCTTTTCCTTTGTTTCGTGTGTCCCATTCCATGCATTATTGTATGGCAAGGCATTATTGTAGCATTCATCACACTTTGTTGTAATTACGTGTGTAACTGTCCTTTGTCTCCACTTGATGTAAGCTTCATGAGGATGGGGATGTCTGTCTTGTTCATTGTGAGCTCATGCTGGGCGTCCAGAACACAGGAAGGGGCTCACAAAACCATTGATGAATAAATTAATAAGGAGGCATCTGGTTAAGATGGAGAAGCTCCATTGCTCCCAGGTCTCCCTCTGACAACTAAATTATAAACATCTGGGCATAGCAGAACAACCAATCATAGGGAGATGCTGAAAGGTGGAAAGAAAATAGACTACCTAGGGACCTTCAGACTTGAATGACATGGCAATGAAGCATCAAGTAAAGTTTATTCCCCTAGCCAAAAGATTGGGAAAAGTATTGTCTAACAGAACAGAAAATCTTTTTTATTATTAATACATTTCCTGCCCTAGACAAGCACCGCTAATGGAAAATCTGTGGCTGTCCTATCCCCCATCCCCACCCAGTAGCTTCCAAATAACCAGATGTGTCAACCATGAATTCTATATCCAGCAAAACTAACTTTTAGGAATGAAGGGAAAATAAATACAGTTAAAGAAAACTTAAGAGAATTTGTCACTAGCAGACCTCCGCTTAAAGAATAGATAAAGGAAGTCCTCTGAACAGAAAGAAAATGAAGACAGAAGATAACTTGAAATTTCAGAAAGGAACAACAGAATGAGTAAAATTAGGGGGAAATTTAACAGGCTGTCTTTTTCCTCATGAGCTTCTTAAATCATATTTGATGGTGTAAGCAAAAATTATAGCATATTTGATATCGTGCTCAATATATGTAGAGGAAATCAACAATTATATTTTAAAAGTGGGGAGGGTAAAGGCATCTAAATGAAAGTAAAGTGTCTACACTTCAAAGTAGTAAAACATCAATACCAGGAGACTAATGAGTTAGTGTATGTACTATAATACCTAGAACCGTGTTCGGCAAACTGCAGCTCGCGAGCCACATGCGGCTCTTTGGCCCCTTGAGTGTGGCTCTTCCTAAGCCTTAGGAGTACCCTAATTAAGTTAATAACAATGTACCTACCTATATAGTTTAAGTTTTAAAAATTTGGCTCTCAAAAGAAATTTCAATCATTGTACTGTTGATATTTGGCTCTGTTGACTAATGAGTTTGCCGACCACTGACCTAGAGCAACCACCAAGAAAATTACACAAAGCAACATATGCCAAAACACTAAATCAAGTTGAAATTCTAAAAAAATGTTCAAGTAAGCTACCAAGACCAAGAAAGGAGAAATAGGACTGAAACAAAGGAAACAAAAAAATAAGTAAAATGGGAGACTTAAGCACTAACATATCAATAATTACTTTAAAATTAAAAGACTGAGATTTGCAGAATGGATAAAATGCAACCCAACTCTATGTTATCCATACAAAACTTATCTATATACATAAAGGATAATATGCAAGTCGACCAGATGGTGGAATGACTGGTCAGCTATGATGTGCACTGACCACCAGGGGGCACTCAACACTGGAGCTGCCCCTAGCCTGCAGGCCCCAATTGCCCTATGGGGAACTGGGAACTGTGGGTGGGTAGTGGTGGACATAGGCGGTGCTGGGGCTCGATCACCCTGCTGGTGGCCCCACACACAGAGAGCAACCAATGGCGGCAGAGAGTGGAGGGTGGGGCCAGCTGCCGGCAGCCGGGGAAAATTGGCCCTGATCGCAGGCCAGGCCATGCACAAGTTTCATGCACCCGGCCTCTAGTTTCAAATATAATGACATGGGCAGATAGAAAGTTAAAGGTTGGGCAAAGACATAGCATGCCAACATTAATAAGAAAAGCAGGAGTAGCTATATTCATATTAGATAAAGTAGAGCAGAGGAGAAAACTAGGGATAAAGAAGCACTCCGAAAACAATGTAAGAAGACCCTAAGGGCAAGTGAGAAGACCAGCATTTAAAATGTTACCTGTTTAGGCTCTTCTCCCTGTGGCCAAAAAAAGAAATTGCCAACATTTCCCAATAAATGGAGAAAGAGTGAGCCAATCTGGGAGAGAGAAAGAGAGAGACTCGGCCACTGTATCTGCTCCAGCCTTCTGGCGTCAAAGCAGTCTCCCTGTTTACGGGCTGTATGACCAGTTGTAGAGACTCCAAATAACTAGATTTTTCCGTCATGCCCTCAAATGCCTCTTCTGTCTCTTTGGTGGTGTGAGTGTTTTTTTGTTTGTGGAACCTACAGGAGGGCTCCAACACTCCTTGCTCTGGTGTTGGTCCCTTGGGGAGGTTAGGCACTCAGAGCGGAGCATGGAGGACAAAGCTGCACTGGAAGAAACAGCACATGGGGCTTGTGCTTCCCCACCGAATGCCTCCTCTACGTCCAAGGTGGAGCTGTGGGCAAGACCAGAGTCCTCCCCAGCATGTTTGATCGGGCTCGTCTCCTTCATTAAAACAAAAGCTCCCCATGCTCATGTTGATGGCCTTGGTCTCCTACCACCTCCCAATACAAGTATCTATGGAGGCCCTGGTATCAGGTGGAAACCACATTCTGAAATGCCCATCCCATAATCCTGCTAGCCCTTAGGAAGCAGGCTCAGAGGAATGACATCCTGAACATTCATTCATTCATTCATTCATGCTAGATGCTGGGGATACAACTGTGAACAAAGCACTTGCAGAGTTTACATTCCAATAAAGAAGACAGTTTAACCACTAATTATAATTTTTCTAGTGATGGGGCAAAGACAGCAATAAAATAAATTAGAAAATTATGTTTAAGGTTACATAGTAATAAGTGCTCTGGTGAAAAATAAAGCAGGAAAGGATGATAAACTGTTGGCGAGAGAAAGCATTGCACAATTTTAAATAAGGTGTTTGGGGAAGACTTTGCTGAGAAGTTACTATTTGAGCAAAGGCATAAAGGGTTTTGAGGAGCAAAGCATGCAATTAACTGGGTGCAGTTTGTTTAGGAGGGGCAAGGGCCCTGAGGCCGGGTCATGCCTGGGGAGTTATAGGAATGCCAAGGAGCTGCTGTAGCTGAAGATGTTCATGTCTGTCTGCTTGGGGTGGCAGCAGTAGATGGAAAACAATTCAGGTGAGATCACACGAGGCTTGTGAACATTGCAAGGTCATTGGTTTTTTTTCTCAGGGAAATTTGACATCGTTAGAAGACTTTGAGCAAAAAGGTATGATCAGATATTTTAACACATCACGTGGCTGTTGTATTAAGAATTGACTGTGGAGGGGCAAGAGTTGAAGCTGGGACCAGTGAGATCTTGCAATGCTGTAGGCAAGAAACCATGCTGGCTCAGCCCAGGGTTGTGACAGGGGAGGTGATAAAAATAAAGATTGGATTCTGACTATAACATGACCATTTAACTAACAGGATGCCCTGCTGTGTGGGATAAAAGAAGAGGAGGTGTCAAAGATGACTCAGATTTGGGGGATTGGCAGAAAGATGGAGTTTCCATATCCTAGACAGGAAACAATTTCAGGAGAAGCAGGTTAAGTGAGGGGGCTGGGGGCGAGGGCAGAAGATGGTATTTAAAACCCTGAGATTGGATGAGACGGTGACTAAGAGAGTGAGTAAGGATGGAGAGAAGAGTCCAAGGACATTTCAAGGGTAAAGATAAAGGAGGAATCGGCACAGGATACTGAGAAAGGAGCAGCCAGAAAAAAGGAAGCAAACCAGCTGAGTGCAATGTCCCGGAAGCCAAGTGAAGCAAGTGAAGGATCTAAGTAAGGGAGGGGGGTGAGCAGCTGGGGCTAGTGCAGCAGGCAAGGCGGCGGTCGCCTGAAAAGGAGCAGGCTTGAAAGGTGGAGGGAGCAAAAACGTCCTGAGACTCGTTCAAGAGAAAATAGAGAAACTGGAAACAGTGAGCAAGAGAAAACAAAACAAAACAAAACACAAAAACACCTCATCAGCATCTTTAAAGGAAAGGAGAAAAGTTGGATTATAGCAGGAGGGATACATGGAGTGAATGGTGGGCTTTTTGTTTGTGTTTTTTAAGATGGGTGAAGTTAGACCATGTTCAGGTGCAGGTGGTCGAGTGGAGGTGGAATGAAAGCCCTGGTAGATTTTTCTGACTTTGTGAAATTGTTAAACTAGGGAGCAGGGCCATGCGGTGCGAGGATGAGATGGGTGAGGCGGGTAGAGGAGAGAGGAGGGTGTGAAAGGTCACCTAGGGGAGGTCTTAGAGAGACAGCCAGGCAGCTTTAAGGGTCTCCTGAATTTTAAGTGCAACCAGTGGCGTGGTGTATGCATCTCTCTGGACGATTTGAGCTGCCCTGGTGCGATGTGGAGGAGGGAGAGCGATGGAAATAACCCCACAGCCTCTCCGAGGCCTCTGCGGGGGAGGGAGCATCTTCCTTGCCTTCCTGTGTGCTTAGGACAGAAGCCCCTTGGTCGCCTGTGGCTGGGTCCTGACCAGCTGTCAGGGTGAGTAGTGAAGGTCAGGAAAAGTCTCCCAGGAGCCCGGGCAGTGTCACACCTACAGGCGTCGCGGGTCCTGGAGCAGATCACTGGGCGTTAGATGCAGCACCTGTACCTGGTCGAGGGCGTTTTGTCAGCCATGACCGCCTTCCTCTTCGGGGGTCTTGCTTCCCTGTCTCCTCTGAGTGGCCGTGTACAGAAAGCCCACAGCTTCCCTACCTGGTCTTCTCAGGGTGTGGCCCTGCGCCTTTCTCATTTTCCTCTCTCCTGTCTGCTTTCAGGTTTGTGGTCCGCGGGGGTTCAGGATGCCAGTGTAAATGAACAGTGTGGCGACATCCTCACCAACAAACGCTTCATGCTGGACATGCTGTATGCCCATAACAGAAAGCCCACGGATGCCGAGGAGAAGGGGGAGGGCGAGCCCGCGGGCGCTGAGCAGGGGGCAGAGGCGGTGCCCAGCCTGGCCAGCAGGATATCCACGCTGCAGGCCAGCTCCCTGGCACAGGACGAGAGTGTCAGGAGGGTGGACGTGGGCTGCCTGGACAACCGGGGCAGCGTGAAAGCCTTCGCGGAGAAATTCAACAGCGGGGACCTAGGGAGAGGGCCCGTCTCCGACACCCAGCCTGATGACACGGTCCCGGAGAAAGCATCCCCCCAGCCCAAGACGGAGTCCGACCACATCTGGGACCAGCTCATGGCCAACCCAAGGGAGCTCAGAATCCAAGACATGGATTTCACCGACCTGGGAGAGGAGGATGACATCGACGTCCTAGACGTGGACCTGGGTCACGG
>NW_006292687.1:6557434-6579035 GCF_000327345.1 Myotis davidii | reverse complement strand
CCCCCTCCACCCTTGCTGGACAGTGTGCCTCCCCCTCCCATCCCCGGTAATTTATTGGCTCCTCCTCCAGTATTCAATGCTCCTCAGGGCTTAGGGTGGCCCCAGGTACCCAGGGGTCAGCCGGCATTCACGAAGAAAAAGAAGACCATCCGTCTGTTCTGGAATGAAGTGCGGCCTTTCGAGTGGCCATGTAAGAACAACCGGCGCTGCAGAGAATTCCTGTGGTCAAAACTGGAACCTATCAAGGTGGACACTTCCAGGCTGGAGCACCTGTTCGAGTCTAAGTCTAAGGAATTGTCCGTCTCAAAGGTACCGCCAGCATCTGGCCTGCTTCCTGACTTGCAGAGTTTTTTCCCGCTGTGGAGTGGGACTGAAATTTGTTGTCTGTAAAATTCCCTTTGTGCTGCTTTTGCTGTTTGGTTAAAAAAAGGGGAGGGAAGGGCAGTTAGTATAAAGATCTGACCTTTACCATTTTACTCTTTGTGCCACGTCCTAGGTGTAAGCTAAATGAGTAAGGGGCCCCAGTAGCTGACATAGATAGCAGTCCACGAACACCATTAAGTAAAGTAGTTTTCAAAGGCCCAAATAACCTGGAGGAAAAAACCAAAAGGTTAACCCGGGAATATTAGCATCACCTGACAGCAGATGTTGGCACCCGCCGCCCTCCTCCCAACTAGAAGAGAGAAGACTTGCTCATTTATCCAACACGTGGACTTTATTCACGTGATTAATTACTCTTACCTTCAGAGATCAGAGCTGAAAGGAGTAGTTTGAACCTCAGCTGTAACCACACAATGCTTTTGCAAAGACAGTAATTCAAGTTCCATTTCTTTGAATAATTCTTGGCTGCATCAGCATAACGCAGCCATCTAAACAGTTCCAAACAGCCATAGCGTTGGCATCCTGTAAATATTACGCATCCATCTAGATTCCCGATTCTTCATAAATGTCTGAGAGTTCTGCAGGCTTTGCTGCTGTGGCATTTTTAATAGAGATGTCACATCCCCTTTTATAAATGGGGAGCACTGTGCACGAAGTTACTGGGCATTAAGGATAAAGTCACGGTTAACGAGAAAAGCGGCAGCATCCTGCATCACAGGTTTTATTTCTAATGATTTGGTTCTTCTTTACAGATCTGAAATAACTGGTGGGTTGTTGTTTTTAAAACCCTTGTGAGTTGTGGTGTGTTACCGTTTTAAAACAGGTTTAAGATGACCCTCACTTCTCAGGAATGAGGGGTGTAAGAAAACACTTTGTGAAGTATTTTACTGCAGCCCCACCTATGCCAGCCGTTCTCAACCTGTGGGTCGCGATGCCTTTGGGGGTAGAATGGCCCTTTCACAGGGGTCGCCTAAGACCATCGGAAAACACATATATAATTACATATTGTTTTTTGTGATTAATCACTATGCTTTAATTATGTTCAATTTGTAACAATGAAATTGGGGGTCACCACAACATGAGCAACTGAATTAAAGTTCTAATGCGTAGCCAAGGTTGAGAACCACTGGGTTAGAGTGCCCGCTTAAGAGCTTATTCTCAGGAGCTAATTCCGGCTCCATGTGTTTCTCCATTTACCACTGTTTGGGGGAGTGTAAGGCTGCCTGAGTCAGGCTCTCTGACCTGCCAGTCGGGCGCCTATTCTGAATCAAAAAGTACATGCAGCATCCTCGGGCAAGAGCGCCCTCAGACAGAAGGTCCAGTGACAGAGTTAGTGCCTGTCCGTGCGTTGCTGACTGAGCAGGTAGGGGGGCTGTAACCAGTCAACTTTCTGTTAAAACTCGTGTTGTGTGTGACTCTCCAGGGTAACGTGGTGCTCAGCCAGCCATGTGTCCCCTGCAGTTTTTTTTAAAAATATATTTTTATTAATTTGAGAGGGGAAGGGAGAGGGAGAGAGAGAAAACAAACATCAATCATGAAAGAGAATCATTGGTTGGCTGCCTCCTGCACTCCCCACTCTGGGGATCAGGCATGTGCCCTGACTGGGGACCGGGAATCGAACTGTGACCTCCTGGTTCACAGGTCAACACTCAACCCCTGAGGCACCACGGCCGGGTCCCTTCAGTTCTTAAAGTCAGACCTGGCATTCAGGGAAGATGGGCCTGGCTGGGTTAAAACGCTGTCTCTGGTTGCCAGGAGTTATCCAGCAGTTGACCTCACTCATTCCAGCCTCCACCCTGCTGATCTAGTTGGCCTGTCTCCCTCTTCCTCCTCCTCCCCCCACCCCTTACTGGGCTCATCTGGCTGGCTTTACCCTCTAGGCCCCGGCTCTAGCTCATCACCTCAGAGGTGGCTGGGGAGAGACTGGCCCTCGACTCCAGGCAGGAGGAATAAAGGGAGGAACAGTTTGGCAGTGAAGGCACCTCTGACTTCATTTTTACAAAGGACATGGTAAGATTAGAAGCTTCCTGGAGAAGACCCCAACTGGACAGTTCCCCTCCCTCCCCTCCTCTTGGTCCCACTGTGGTAGGTGACATGTCTGGTTGGTGCTCTTTCAGGAGCCCAAAGGTTCCTTCTTGCTTGACATAGGTGGTAACCTCTTAAAATAAGTTATTGCCTAGCCAAAGGGCACATGTTTGCCTAGTTTTGTATAAAGAGAAAGCATAAGAGGAAAGTAATATGTTGAAAAATTTACCAGAAGGACTCCAGAATTTTCTACAACAGGACCCAGGAGCCCATACCTTTGTTTTGGGGGGATAGGGAATGTGAGCAGGGGATAATTTACAAATGCTACAAAAGGTGAGCATGAAAATTAGGGTTAAAACGCAGTACATTGGAGAGTTGCATCCATCGTGTGTATGTTACCACTGCAGCTATAGCCAGTTTTACTTCTGTTCCTAATGCATGACTGGGATTTTTATGAAACACAGCTGTAAGCAGCCACTTCCGAATCCTGACTCACGAGAAGTTTTTCATTAAACACAATGGAGTGCAACAAAAATAAAATGAAGTCAATTTTGCAAGACAGCACATAGCAAAGGGAGTCTGTTTCCGTTCCCGTTAGAGACCTTACACGAGACCAGCATCAGAACAGAGCATGGCTCTGACCATCTGAGTCCCCTCCACCCCCATCAAAGATTCGTGTGCAAGAGCCAGGCTGGGTCAGCACTTCACGGAAACGATAAGAACAGAAAGATGTGCTTTTTGGTTTCCTTTCCAAATAGTTTCTGGAACTGGATCTACATTTCTCTCTTGCTCTCTCTCTGCAGGAAATGTATATATAGCTTTTTAGTAAGATGACTTTAATTATGTTTTGTGGAGAAAGACAGAAATCCTGTGCTGAATTTCATCATGTTGTGTTTCTACTGTTGGTCTAAGATGTGGAGAATCACATAAGGCAAAAGGGAAAGATGTAAGGCAGAAAGCCCTTGAGGGTCTGGGGACAGACCCTCTGTGAACTTGATGTCATCCTGAGGAGCCCCAGGAAGTGGCCTTCTAACTCATGTGTCTAATAAAGGGCTGCAAAGAGCAGCCTTTATCTTCCACGTTACAGACAGACCAAGACAGGTGTGGAGGGAAGAGATGGCCAGAATGAAGAAGGGGACTTGGCTTTCCCTTGGGAGCTCAGTGCTGTCTTACCTTGGGTTCATTTGTTTACCATGAAGAGGGGGCTCTAGAATTGATTTGGAGAGATTGTTCAACTTTATTTGCCCTGAAGTTTCTAAATGTATCAGAATCTATTAGCTGTGACTTAAAAACAAATTCAGCGGTGACAATGTCCAGGTTGGGGTAGCAGATAAACTACATGAACATTAGAAATGTACCTGTTTTGCAGTTGGCCTCTGCCATAGGAGACCCAAAGGGAAAGAATGGGAAATTCATTAATACTAATTAATACTTAATTAAATTAAGCCTATTTTGGCAAGTTCCTCAGAAGCAACATTCCTAACTAAGGGTGTTTCAGCCATTATGTAGGCTCAGTAGGGTTTTTTAAAAAAATATATTTTATTGATTTTTTACAGAGAGGAAGGGAGAGGGATAGAGAGTTCGAGACATTGATGAGAGAGAAACATCAATCAGCTGCCTCCTGCACACCCCCTACTGGGGATGTGCCCGCAACCAAGGTACATGCCCTTGGCCGGAATCGAATCTGGGACGGTTCAGTCCGCAGGCCGATGCTCTATCCACTAAGCCAAACCGGTTAGGGCCTCAGTAGGGTTTTTGTTGTTGTTTTGGTTTTTGCCTTAATGCTTTTCCATATGTATTGCCTGCTCCCTTGTTACAGACCTTAGGAAAATTCCATAGTTGTCACATCTGCTGACATGTGTATCCTGGCACCCTGGTCATGGCCATTTTCTCAACGAACAGCTTTGAAACTGTCCAGTGGCGTCACTCTCTTGGCAGTTGGCAGGGAGCAAGGAGTGATTTGCCATTTCTGAGCCAGTGTCCTCCTGAGCCTGTTAGAGGGGCTGTGGCAAGATGTTGAGAGGCGTGTTGAGAAGTCGGTCGCCTTTCATGGAAGTGCTGTCAAACTCAGTGGCATTCTCTGAAACTCTCCGAGTCCTCTCAGTAAATCATGTCCCTAGCCACTTTCTATTTTCAGTCGCAACACCCTCTGGGGTGATAAGTTCTATGTGCTGAATATCCTCTTTTAATTTTTTAATATATTTTTAATTGATTTGAGAGAGAGAGAGAGAGAGAGAGAGAGAGAGAGAAACATTGATATGACAGAGAAAGATCATTACCTTCTGTAGGCACTCTGACCAGAATCAAACCCACAACATGGGTATGTGCCTTTCGGTGCATGGGATGATGCCCAACCAACTGAGCCACACCAGCCAGGGCAGAATATTTACTTTAAAAAAATATATTTTTATTGACTTCAGAGAGGAAGGAAGAGCGAGAGATAGAGATAGAAACATCAATGATGAAAAAGAATTATTGATCGACTGCTTCCTGCACACCCCCAACTGGTAATTGAGCCCGCAACCCTGGGATGTGCCCTTGACCAGAATCGAACCTGGGATCCTTCAGTCCACAGGCCAACACTATCTACTGAGCCAAAGTGGCTAGGGCTGAATATCTACGTTTTAAAGGCTACATTTTCTTATTTTAATTTTTTTCCAATTACTCTTTAAAAATCCTAAGGGGTGATCCTCTGTGGCAGCATTCCAGGAAAATATGGAAAATAAGGCCTGTTCACCTGCCCAGAGCGCATGCCTCCACAAGCTTTGGTCCCTCTGTACTCACCTCGTTTCATTCTGTCCCCTCGTGAGGGTGCTGCTGCCTGCATGGTGTACCGCAGACAGAAGCCCAGGACTAGTGGAGCAGGGTTTTCTGTTTCATTTCCTAGAACCAACACCATGATGTGGTTGTGTGGCATTGGCTGAGGCAGTGTGTGGCCCAGTCCTCAGGAGTCGGCTGCACCAGCCCCACAGCCCTAAGCTGCATTACCCCTGAGCGTGGAAGGACCTGAGAGCTCAGCTCAGGGCTGGGAGGAGCTTGGCAGTTGTTGGGCACATCAGGCTCATTTTAACATCAGTAACAACTTCCTGCATTGTCTGTAGTCCTGAGGTCTTGATTCCTGCATCATTCATAAAACTGGCAGGACCAGTCCTTGATGCATTTGGAATGGAGGCAGCTAAGTGAGGACCCATTACTGTCTTTCTATCCTAAGAAAGGTTCCCTTACCCCTGCTTTTTGTTTCATCTTTAAATTGTTTCCTTTTATTGGAAGATCGACTTTCTACTCACCCAAAAATCCTGTCTGAAAGCCTTTAGACTTCTGAAAGTCTAAATCAGAGAGTCCTCTTGTGGGAGAGATCTTTTAAACACCTGTGACCCCTGCGCCCCACTCTAGACAGGGGATATCGGATCTCTGCGGGGACTCAAGTATCACTGTGGTTTAAAGGTACCCCTAGGGATTCTCTTGTGCACCCCAAGTTGTAAAGCGCCGCTGTGAATAAACTACATTCCTGGTTTTCCTTCAGAGAGTGTCGGCAGATTGATCAGACCCGTTTCCTCCTCAGGTAAACGATGTTGTGTTTCTCCCAGTTAGTGGTGGGGACTTCATGTTTGCCATTCTGCTGTCAGTCACAGAGGAGCCACTGCTCCTGGCAAAGGAGAATCCCCTGGCCTGTCTCCAGAGCTCCCCTCCCCATTAGTCCCGGAGGCCAGCCTGTCAGCCTCAGAACAGGATTGAGCAATGGTGTCATGGGCCTCCTGGCCCTCCCGGGTATGCATTTCTTTATTAGATTATTCTCATGGAAATGGCCCCACTCAAGGAGTAGGCACCTCACTGGCACTTGAGCAATACCTGTTTAAGGAAATGGGATCTATATCAAAGAGAGGCTCCGAATCAATAAATATGGGAAGACACTCGGCCAATCAGAAAGAAGCTGTTGGAGGACTCGGCCTCTCCTCCCGCCCCTGCTCAGGGTTTGCTGTCCTGCACCATCACTGATCATGACTTGAGACTCCAGTCCACCATGGGGGTCCCTGGGGCGTGACGTGCTCCCACCATACTTACCCGAGACTGCTCTTGCCTTCTCTCTTCCTATGAAGGAAAATGTCAGTCAGTCTGACAGGATGCTAACCTGCCATAGTGGTTTTTCTGACTTCAGGTTACTTTCTTGGTTCCATGTTAGAGATCGGGCGTTCAAATGAAAGTCACTCACTAATCTTGGTTTGTGTTGGAATGCCCTGGAACGTTGTCTGAGAGCTTTTTCTGTACAATCACTTTTTCTGTTTTATCATTCTAGCTATTCTAGTGCTACACATTTTAGTTATATTGGTTTTATAATGTTTTTATAGCTGATTGGGTAAATATTATATATAACTCTACTGATTTTTTTTATACATATAGCCTTTCATAGTGACTTTAGAATATTTTTTAATTCTAAAAAAACTAGTTGGATTCTTGTTAGAAATACTTTAAATGTATGTTTTAGATGAGAGAAAATGAGCCTCCTTTTAACATTGAGACTTCCTTTCCAGGAATATGCTGTTTCTCCTTTATTCACATCATCTTTTATTACTTTCAAGATGGTGTTGTCATTTCCTTCATGTAGGCCCTGTGTCGATATGTCAAGAGGTTTTGGTCTGTTGCTTTCTTGTTTCGGAGTTGCTTTTTGGGATGTGTCTAATCTCCTATCAAATACAGGACAATTTTCTGATTTCCTGCCTAGAAGTTATGCCTCCTGTCATCTTCCCAAGTCCTGTGCCACCTTTGTCCTGTCACATCTTACCCCTTTGTTCTAGATGCCTTCAGGAGGGCATTTAACGCCTAATCTCCTTCACAAGGACCACTCTTTCTTCTTTGGCTTCTGCTTTATATCCTCTTTCCATCATTGACCAATTTCCTATTTTTCTAATTTCAAACAATGGGCAGTCACTGACTTTCTGATCAAAGAAGTGCAATAAGGAAATGGGTGACTGAGAAAGGCTGTGAGCAAGCGAGTGATGGGTGGGCTGGGGAAGAGGAGAGACTGGGAGCTGAAGGCCAGGGGTGGAGGCTGGCACCAGGGGCGGGGCTCAGGGCGGAGGTGGTGGGAACGAAGGACAGGGGGACATGAGAGGCTTTGTGGACGAGGATGGATGTGCTGTGTCACAGGACCATGTGAAGGATATAGTGACAGTCATACTTGCTGATTGAGGACTTTGAACCCAAAAAGATGATTGAAATGGATCAGAATTGATGACTGCTAATCCTTAGACATGGGCACAGGCTCTTGGGCACGGGGAACTTTGGCTAGCTCCTGCAGGTGCTTCTCTAGGTTACTGTGGGAAGAAAGGACAGCCCTACATGAGCTACCACCTTATGGCTGGCAAGACAAACCCCAAGGCACTAGTGTGCTCAAGTAGCTTCCAGTGGAATCTGTTTTCATTATGAAGCACAGCATTTAAAACATTTCTTGCATAAACTCCAGAGATTGAATAATTCAATTTCAGATATTACTTTAATTCTTATTCCTTCACAAAGTGTGTGAAAGTAGCTCTGAAAATATGGAGAGTCATCTGTGGGGACAGCTTTCCCAGTGTCTCAGGATGCCGGAGGCATCTCCCCAACTTACAGGGGAGTGTGTGGGTGTGCCCACTGGTGTCCATTGAATTCTATTGAGATGGGGACAAGGATATGTCAGGCTCAGGGCCACCATGTAGGTCTGTGCACGTTGTTTGGCACGTAGACACTGGCTGAAGGGGCAGGGCGGAAATCTGAGCGATGCTTTCTTCTCAAGCTGTTTGCCATGGGAATGTGTCTCCCCAGTTGTGGGGAGGTGGTCTTTTTCTCATTTGCACAAAGGCTCTGGTTGGGCTGGGCCTATACAGGCATCTCTCTGGGTTCCTGGAATGAGGGGACTGTAGGTGCGGGGCTAAGGGCTCATGATTCCCAGGGAATCCCTGCCCTCTGATCAGTGCCTCCTGCACTGGAGCCTGGTTCAGGGAAAGTGCCCCTCCAATGCCAGACCCAGGCTCCTTCCATGCTGCCATCCTTATGTAGCCTCATGTCCACACTCTCGGCAGGAAAAAAGGGGAAGGGCAATTGGCATGGCCCTCTGGGTCTATCCCTTTTTAATCAGAAAAACAAAAGCCAGACCTAGGTCACAGGTCCAGCTTTGGCTGCAAGGGTCCAGGGATGGGACTGATGTCACTGACACATTGCCAGCCCAACAGAAGTCAAGGTCCTACTGTGAGCAGGAAAGAAGGAGTGGGTGCTGGGTGAGTGGGAATTTCAAATCTTTTTTTAAAAATATATTTTTATTAATTTTAGAGAGGAAGGGAGAGGGATAGAGAGATAGACACATCAATGATGAGAGAGAATCATTGATCAGCTGCCTCCAGCATGCCCCCCTGCTGGGGATCAAACCCGCAACCCAGGCATGTGCCCTTAGCCAGAATCAAACCTGGGACCCTTCAGTCCACAGGCCAACGCTTTATCCAGTGAGCCAAACTGGCTGGGGTGGAATTTTGAATCTTAACATCCCTCTCATCCCTCTTCATTGCCTGTAGTGAGCATTTGCCAACCCCTTTCCCATTCCTTCTTAGCATTTCACCCACAAAATACTATTTGTGATTAGATTTTAAAAGCTAAATTTCAAGGGTTCCCGAGAGGCTCATTGGATTAAATAAATAGAAGACAAGCTTGCCCATGTGCCATGCATCCCGGAAGCCGGCGGTCAGAGCAGATGCCACACCCACAGGCACTGTTCCTCCTGGCCACCAGGCCCCAGAGCAGCTGGGATGCTTTCAATTATTTTCCTCGGGAAGAAATTTTAATTTATTCCCAAATGCATATTTAAGGATCTAAAATAGAATTTTAGTAATTGATTTTGGAAGGGCTCAGTAGGACGTAAGGGGCCACAGTCCTTTTCTCCAAGTCAGCTTCCAGCCTCTCATGTTGCAACGGCCAGCTTCTCCCCACAGTTCTGCTGCTCCCAGCCCAGCCACACCCATGGTGAGCAGCAGCCAGCCATTCAGCTGGGGCCCGTCTGCAATGGAGTCGGAACGGCTGGCTCCTGAGGGCCACCAGTTGTGGCCCCCCAAACCTCCAGCTTCTTCTCTGGCAGTCCCCAGCAAACTAGACAAAGCCACTTCTTATCTCCTTATCTTCTCTCCCCAGCTCCAAACTAGATCCTACACATTCTTTAGGACCCAGCCGAAATGTCAGCTCCTCCAAACCCTGCCCCCCTCAACATTAGATGAGTTAATTACCCCACTGCTGAGCCCTCACATTGTAAACACCCCATCTTTTCCTTCAAGAGGTCCGCTCTGCCTAACTCATGATTGTCATCTAGGCTTGTTACCTGAATAAGAATAGTCATTCTCCCAGCTCTGTTTGCACAGTCATGGGGCTTGCTGACCAGACCTTGTCCACTTGTCCCCATGTCCACTACCCTGAACTTCCCAGGAGCTCCGGGGGAAGCTGGAGGCCTTGTCACCTTGTCTCTGGGCACCACACACCCAGGGCCTGCTCCCAAGGCACTCAGCCCATCAGGGAAGCCACACACGAGGTCTCTATGAGGACACTTAGACACCTCTGTCCTCTGTTCCCCTCCTTGGCCTCCAGGTCTATTTCTCCCCCATTCCTTTTCACCAGCACCTGTCCTTTGGTCTCCTTCCTAAGAAGGTTCCTCCTTACCCACTAGTGGCAGCTGCTCACATGTGGAAGTGTGGCAGGTACTCTGGAATAAGGGGCATGGGACATTTGAATGGGGAGAGGAGCCCCTGAGACGATGTGACCAGGGATCCAGAGGGGCTGACCAGCCAGCAATGGCGGGTTCTCCAGGTCACTCCTGTCTCCTCAGCACGTGTACCACCGTCTCCATCCCCAGGCACACACCATGTGCCCTAGGGCCAACCAGAGCACATTCCGATTCCTTGCAGATCACAGGGAGAGAGCTCTGGGAGGATTTAGTTTTGTTTCCACTGCTTCGATGGAAAAAAACAGGAGTGTGTGTGTGTGTCTTTCTTGCAAAATATCACATTGTTCCCAATTGAAGGAAAATCAATTTTGTTTTGTAATGTGTCTGACTTGCGAAGTTCCACTGCTGGCCTGCGCCTGGCAGCTGCCAAGAGCTGAGCCCTGATGGCTTTCTTCTGTGCTGAGCGGTAGCCAGTCCTTTGCGCCTAAGTGGGGCCACTGGTTTTCATCTCTGAATAAATAGTGAGTTTGCTCTTAATAATAAAACACAGAAAGGATCAAAGATGAGGCATTAATCTTGGATTCTCCTTGTTCTATTACCCAGAAAACTGCCGCAGACGGAAAAAGGCAGGAGATCATCGTACTGGACTCGAAGAGGAGCAATGCCATTAACATCGGGCTGACGGTGCTGCCCCCTCCAAGAACGATCAAGATCGCCATCTTGAATTTTGATGAATATGCCTTAAATAAAGAAGGAATTGAGGTGAGGGCTGCTCTGCCAAGCATTATTTGCGTTCTGCAATGTGTCACATATATGCAAAGCATTACTGTGTCCAGTGTGACTTTCTAAGGTGGCTTGCCATTTTTTTTTTGTCTCAGCCAGACTCTGAATAATGTTCATAATTCTCATCTTTTTAACTTCTTGGGGAGGGGAAAGTCCCTCATTACCTATGAAGTTCATGATTCACTTACTGACTTCCTTCTGACCATACTCCACGTACCTCGTCCTGGAGGAAGAATGTGATAACCTCCTTCGGAGGCTGTTAGGATCTTCTTTCACATCATTTCAAACCAAATATGTTTAAGGAGCAGTTTCAGAAGTAGGGTGTGCTCATACTCATGTAAATGACTTTGTTTCTCTCTTTGCACTTGATAGGGAGTGGAGAGAGATGTTTCATTTGAGAAACTGGAGACGCCAAGCCAGCTGAGGCTTTGGCATGTGCTGATCTGAATGGCACAGTGCAGAGAGGTTGGGTGACTTGGCTGTGACTACACGACTGGTAGGTGGCCTCGCTGGAGCCACAGCTCACCTGCTCTGCCAGGAAGGGCTCGGTGCTCTCCCGCCAATACTTGTTCTTCCTTCACTGTGGGTGAGTGCTAGTCTGAAGCAAGATAAACTCCTATTCTAATCATGGCGACAGAGCCAATGACTCAGCCCTCAGACTCCTAAAGACGGGTGATAGAGCCTAGCCAGCATGGTGCAGTAGTTAGAATGATGGCCCACCCACCAAAGGGTTGCAGGTTCGATTCCCGGTCAAGGGCACAAACCTCAGTGCAGGCTCGATCCTCAGCCCCAATCAGGCATGTGCGGGAGACAACCAATCAATGTGTCTCTCTCTTAAAAAAAAAAATCAATGGAAAAAATATTCTCAGGTGAGGATTAACAAAAACAGATGGCGATACAGGATGGGGCCCATTGGGTCAGAGTGGGGACAGGAGGACACTGCTTCACAGCATTGGGTGATAGCCACTCCATCTCCTATCAGCAAGAAGCCCTGGGTTCCTTTAGTATTCTATACTAAATATTTGGGGTTCATTCATGTACAGTCTTATGTGAAAGACTTGAGAGTAGAGGGAACAAATGAGGACAGACTCCAGTGAGGAAAGCAAGCCCTTGACAAAGGAGTTGGATGCAAGGAGTGGCTCAGGCCACGGTGCCAGACTTGACCCAGCCCTGAGTGTGGGAGGGCACAGTGGGGTGTGTGGCTTTGTGGGAGCAGTGGGGCATGTGTGCCTTTGTGCTCTGAAAAGAAGAGACCTCCACAGGAGACACTGTGTCCCTAGAAGTTTAAGCTGGATTGAGCAGTGTCCCTTCGAAATCCATGTCCACCCAGAACCTCAGAATATGACCTTATTTGGAAACAGTCCTTGCAGATGTGATCCAGTTAAGATAAAGTTGTGCTGGATTGGTGTGGGCCCTGCTCCAGGGACTGAGATCCTTATAAGAAGAGGGATGTTTCGACGTAGATGTAGAGCAGAGGATGTCTTGTGCAGACAGAAAGCACACAGGGAGACCACGGAACAGAGTGCCATGAGGTGACAGAGGCGGAGACTGGAGTGATGTGTTTACAGGTCAAGGAGAACCGAGGATTGCCTGCAACCACCGGACACTAGGGAGAGGCAATACAGATCCTTTCCTGGGGCCTTTAGAGAGAACATAGCCCTACGCAGTCCTTGATAGCAGACTTCTAGTCTCTTAAATCCACTTTGTGGTTACAGCCACCCTAGGAAACGAATATAAGCTTAAGCAGCTCTACTCTTAGAAACACACACACACCCTGTCCCAAGGAGCAGGTACAAGGAGGGAAATACATTTCCTTATGGCTGGAGAGGAAGTTGAGCCCTAAGCTTAGAGTCAGGCCAGGCAGCAAAGCAGGTCAACATATCCAGGTGGGCAGCCAGGGAGTGAGGGCACATGGCTGACTGGGGCAGGAGGCATAAAGGAGAATGCAGGTGACAGCAGGTACATACAGAAAGGGACATTGAGATACTCCCAAACAAGAAGGAGGAGGCAGGCCTCAGTGTGAGGCAGCCCCACTCTGGGACCCCCAGAGGAGCAAGCGAGGGGAAGGGCATTGGCTTGCCATTGGGCAGGTGGGGGCTGCCCACCTGGACAAACCGAGTGTTCATCTAGGATAGTGATGGCGAACTTACGACATGTGTCAGAGGTGACATGCAAACTCATTTTTTTGGTTGATTTTTCTTTGTTAAATGGCATTTAAATATATAAAATAAACATCAAAAATATAAGTCTTTGTTTTACTATGGTTGCAAATATCAAAAAATTTCTATATGTGACACCAGAGTTAAGTTAGGGCTTTTCAAAATGCTGACACGCCGAGCTCAAAAGGTTCGCCATCACTGATCTAGGACAGCGGTTCTCAACCTGTGGGTCGTGACCCTTTGGCGGTCGAACAACCCTTTCACAGGGGTCGCCTAAAACCATCCTGCATATCAGATATTTAAATTATGATTCATAACAGTAACAACATTACAGTTATGAAGTAGCAACGAAAATAATTTTATGGTTGTGTCACAACATGAGGAACTGTACTTAAAGAGCCAGAAGGTTGAGAAATGCTGATCTAGGACAAAGAGCATGGTAGGCGGGCCCTGGCGCACTTTCGGACCATCCCATTTACGTAACTGTCACTAGAGGTTGTAAAAGCTTCAGACTCATTCAAAGAGAGGCTTCAAATGCAGCCAGAGCCAGCCTGATTAAAGGGAAAAAATGAAACTTCCCCCTTTAGCAATATTTCCCGTTCTTGTGCTGAGAACTTGAAGATTAGAAGAGATGGATTTCTTTGGGCTCTGCCTTTATTCTTTCCTGAAATGTCACTCTCCCTGGTTGGGGAAAGCTTCAGATACAATAAGTTACTTAGGGTTCAGAATGAATCAGATTACTTTTTCCTTTTCTAACTGCTTTCCAGCTGAGCACCTTTTTGATCCCGGAAGGAGTAATGAGAGCAAGGGTAGAGATGATGGATATAGGAATGGCAACCCAGCACAAAAATAACTCTCATCAGTTTCTTCCCGTGGGCCAGGCACCAGCGAGGAGCTTCACATCAGAAGGCCATACTATTACGTTTCGCATCTTAAAGATGAAGAGAGGGACTCTCAGTTTTAGTCTGTGCCCAAGTTCACAAGCCAGTGAGAGGTTAAGCTGCAATATGAGCTCTAGAATCTGAGACTCAGGGCAGAGCACGGACCTTGGGGATGGCTGGCCAGGAGGGGGCCCACGGATGCCAAAAAGAATGAAAGGGAATCTGAAAGGGGGGTGAGAAGACTCATGAGGCCGAGCAATCCACTTCACAGTGCTGCCTGCGGT
Organism: Myotis davidii; assembly: GCF_000327345.1. Taxonomy (NCBI): domain Eukaryota; kingdom Metazoa; phylum Chordata; class Mammalia; order Chiroptera; family Vespertilionidae; genus Myotis; species Myotis davidii. Next base: position 6,564,847 of record NW_006292687.1, on the reverse strand, counting down.
TTTCCACTGGGAGTAGCTGATGAAAGGAATGATATGAAGCACGGAGACACAGTTGTAGAAAACACTACTCAGCCCTTCTGAGAGTTTATTGGGCCATGAATCCTCAGTAAATCCATGGTTAGTCACAACAACACAGAGTTACACTTTTTTATCACAGTTCTTGTCTAAGGCAGGGCTTCTCTACGTGGCACTATTGACATTCTTGGCTGGGCAGTTTTTTTTTAAGATTTTTTTTTTTTTTACTGATTTCTAGAGAGAGAGGAAGGGAGGACAGGAGGAAGAGAGAGAGAGAAAGAGAAAGAGAGAGAGAAAGAGAAAGAGAAAGAGAAATATTGATGTGAAAATGAAACATCAGCTGCCTCTTGCACACTCAGGACTGGGGATGGAGCCTGAAACCTGGGTCTGTGCCTGGTACAGGAATCGAACCGGCATTCCCTTCGATGCATGGGACAACACCCAACCAACCACATTGTTCCCAGGCCTGGGCTGGGCAGTTCTTTATTGTGGGATCTGCCCTGTGCTGACAACCAAAAATGTCTCCAGACTTTGTCAAATGTTTCCTGGGCACAAAATCACCCTGACTGAGAACCCCTGATTTAAGGCTACCTGTGTGAATCCAGAAACTATATTACATATATTTTTTGAATGCTTGTCCGGCAAATACTAGTTCTCTTGGAGAACTTGGAACCCATGACCTGCTGCCTCTGACCACTGATCTCAGGGACCCAAGGGCCATAGTGTGGTCTATATCCGTGTGCTGAGCCACTTCCCCAGAGTTTTTTCTCTAGGCTTGTTGTTCAAGAACTAAGTCATGGCTGAGAAGAGTTGGAAGCCGTGTCCTTACAGATCTTTACTAATGAGATTTCTAGCTTGCGTGCCAAGGGTCTTGTGCCAGACTGTCTGCTTCTGGGACACAGGCACCGGAGCATGGCAGCACGACTTAATAGGGCCATTTGAAACCTCTGTGTGCCTAAATGTGATTAGGATGTATTAAATGACGTCCTGTGGCTTTGCTTAGCAACCCAATGGTATGTGTCCGGTTTGCTGTGTAAACCTGAGGGAGCAGTTGACTAGCTTCATTATGGAAGTAGTTTTTCATTAGAGGATTAAACTTTAGAACATTGCTTGGTATCACAAATGGAAATATAAAGAGTTTTCCCCTTTTTTTCTTGCTTTTCTGATTTTTATAGAGGGTAGCACAATTGAATGGTCCAAGTGACATTTAACTTGGCCCAGTTGGCTGCCTGGCCATTCAGTATCTGAGAGACAGAAATTCCCTTTGGCCACAGGTACAAACCTATAGTCCCTTTCCAAGCACTTTGTGCTGTGCTACCCCATCTGCAGGTGCCTGAGTGGGTTGCTGGATGCACACAGTGAGACTAAGTCAGGTGCCAGACTTGGTCAGCAGTGCTAGGACCCAGGGTGTCCTGGTGGTTGGGCCTCGGCTGTGCTGTTAGCTTTGCATTTTGGTTGAGTTGCTGTGAGCTGTGGAGCTGGCACTGGGCTCCTGGGTGGTTCCAGCTCTGCCCTGGTTGACCTAACCTCGCTCAGGCCACTTCATCTGCAATCATTTCTGCCCCAGGTGTTTCCCTAAATAGTCCCAACAATGAAAGACAATGGCAATCAAGACCCCAAAAAAGATCCCTCCGTGTCCATGAGATTAAAGACCCAAATGGAAAGCCATTGTTTCATGAGAATATACAAGTTGTGTACAAACCAGGCCCAGCTCTTCAGCTCTCTGCTGTTGTCACCAAAATCCTTGTGTGAGGTTCTCATCCAGAGCTGTAGCCAGGGTTCTGCTCAGAGCTCACAAGGCAAAATAATTCCTCATTGCGGCCTCATCTGCATGTGAATGAGATGGCCAAACCCCTAAACCATTTGGGTCCATAAAAAGTGACACTTGTGCAGTTTTTCTCTGACATTTGGCTTTCAGGTACACAAGCAAGTGAAGCCCTGTCTGAAATAAAAAACAAAAGACACTGCATTATTGCGTAGGGGTCTTGTTTGACATTTTTCTCCCCGTGGCACCAAATGGCGATCATAAAATTCCCAGTAGATCTGCTGGCCCGGAGAAGAGCCAATCAGGGGTTCCCCCTCGTGCTCATCTTCTTTCATCTGCTCCTGGAAAAACACAGCCCTCACCTCAGAGGAGGTGGCGCTGACCTGCCATTCCACTGTCTTAGGGCTATTTGTATTGTCAGTGATGTGTGAAAAAATAAAACAAACTGGCAGCTGGCAGCCTCATAAATCTTCAACACTGAACAAATGGTTTCAATTAGTCGGAGAAGTGAAAAACAAAAGTAAGAGTGTTTGATTACTTTCCCAAAGGAAAAAGGCAACTGAAAGCATGGCAGGAAAATGCCTTCTGAAGAAGGGGGCGGGGGGAGTGTTGACAATTTTTTATTTCGGAATTCTTGTCCATGCTGAAAACAATTTGAGCAGAGAGAAAATTAAAACACAAATTTTAGTTATGTTTTTATTTTGAAAACTGATTGAGTTCAGCTCCTGGGCTTGGATTGCTTTGCCTATTGTCTAATACCATCTGTGGGGACAGGTGGGGTCCAAGCAGAGCTTGTGGGAGAGCAAGGGGCACTGTCACTGCATATCGCCCTGATGTCACATCCCACCTGCATCATCTCGGTTAGGGGCCATGATGAGGAGCATATTGGAAGAGGAGGTATCTGAGGGCATACCTTCTTTTTCTAAATCTTCGCCCGAGGAGTAAGGATGTTTTTTCCATTGATTTTTAGAGAGAGTAGAAGGGAGGAGGAGAGGGAGAGGGAGAGAGGAAGAGGAAGAGAAGAAGCGGGGGGGGGGGGGGGGAGGAGAGAGACATCGACATTAGAGAGACATGTCAATTGGTTGCCTCCCGTTCTCGCCCTGACCAGGGCCAGGGGTTGAACCTGCAATCCAGGTATTTACCCTTGACAGGGAATTGAACCCGCAACCCCTTACTTCAGGGCCCACACTTTAACCACTGAATTAAACCTGCCAGGGCTGAGGGCATGACCTCACTCGGACTGCAACACAGAACACATGCCTCCCATGCAGTTGGGCATCACTGGCTCCTGATGAAGGACCGAGACAGCCCTCCCTGATCACACGCTCATCAAACCCAGATGGCTTCTGCCCCGCCACACACGTCCTGAGGCATAATCCTGGAAACACCTGTGTGTTTGCCAATCATGATGTCAGGGGTCCAGGATTGCAATTTTGTTCTTTATTTTTAAATTGTTTGCATTCATATAGAGTAAAATGAAACTTTTTGCTATACAGCTCTAAGGGTTTTTAAATAAAAATGCATAAATTCATGCAATTACTGCAGTTAGGATTCAAAACAGTCCCATCTCCCCTCAAAAATGTGCTCTTGTGCTGTCCCTTTCTAGTCGCACCCTGAGCTCGCCTCTGGCCCCTGGTAACTAGACCTGGGTCTAGTAGTTTCATCACTGTGGTTTTGTCTTTTGGAGGATTTCACATAAATGGAATCATAATTGGCTTCTTCCACTCAGCGTGTCTTTGAGAGTCTTCCTAGTTGTGGGATGTCCCTGTAGTTTGTCCCTTTTTATTGCTGAGTTCACTTTATTCACCTGTTGAAGAATATGTTGTTTGGTCCAGTTTTTGGAATTATGGATAAAGGTGTTACAAGTATTTATGTACAAGTTATTGTATGAACATAAGTTTTCATGGGTGAAAACCTACAAATGGAATTGCTGATTCATGTGGTAATTCTGCGTTTAACCTTTTGAGGGAACACAACTTGTCTTTCCAATCTCTTCACAGTGTTTTTCTCCAAGAAAAAGTCTTTAACCTGGAGGAAGTTCAGTTTATCAACCTGATCTTTTTTGGTATCATGTCTAAAGAGTTCATTGCCTAACATGAGTCACAGAGGTTTTCTCCTCTTTCTTTCTAAACGTTTTGCAGTATTTGCTTTTACTTTAGATCTGTTAATTCTTTTGAGTTAATCCATGTGTAAGCTGTAAGGTTTAAGTTGAGGTTCTTTTTTTGCATAAGAATTCCAATTGTTCTAAAACCATTTGTTGGAAATACCATCTTTTCTCCATTGAACTGCTTTTGCATCTTTGTCAGAATCAATGGCCATATTGCTGTGGTCTATTTCTGGACTCCCTGTTTTGTCCCATTGATCCATGTCTGTCCTGTAGCCCAGACCACACTGGCTTATTACTGTTGCTCTCTAGTACATTTTAAAATCGGGTGGTGGGACTCCCTCAAGGTTGTTCATTTTCAAAATTGTTATGGTTTGGTTCATCTGCTTTGCCATAAACACTTATAATCAGCTTGTCTGTATCCACAAAAAATACTATACTGGTATTTTCATTGGAATTGAGTTAAACTTATAGACCAACTTTGGAAAAAATTAATATGTGACCCTGTTGTCTTTTAGTCCATGAACATAGTATGTCCCCTAATTATTTAGGACTTTTTAAATCATTTTTATCAATACTTGCTACTTTCCAGCATACAGACCCTACAGGTGGGTTTGTTAGATTTACACCTAAGTATTTCATTGTAAATAGCATTTTTCTTAAATTTCAGTTTATAATTGTACATTTTTAATATATAGAAATAAAATAGATTTTCCTGTATGTTGACCTAATGTCACACAGCATTTTTAAACTCACTGTTTAATAAATTTTTTAGATTCCTCACAATTTTCTATGCAGACAATTCTACCTTGTGCAATAGGGACAGTTTACATTTCTCCTTTCCAATCCATGTGGCTCTTTTTAAAATACTTTCTATCTTGTTCCCAATATTAGAAAGAAAGCATTCAGCCTATCTCCACTAAGCATGATGTGAGCTGTAGGTCTTTTATAAAATGTCATTTATCAGGTATGGGAAATCTCTCCTGTTGGGTGGCTGGGAGTTTATTTGTTTTTTGTCATGAATAGATATTGAATTTTATTTTTTTAAATTTTTGTATCAAATAACATGATTTGTGAATTTTCTTGTTCAGATTATTAATTTGGTAGATTAAATGTATTGATTACTGCATATTGAACCAACCTTGTGATTATTATTTTTGTTATGTTGCTATGTAAAATATAGTCATGTGTTTATATATCTTAACATACTGCATTCATTTATATATTTTAAACTATTTTGTTAAGGATTTATGCATCTAATTTCATCGGGGACATTGGTCTCTAGCTTTCTTTTCTTGCATTATCTTTGTGTAGTTTTTATATCAGAGTAATTCTTATTTCATACAGAGAACTGAAAACTAGCCCTCCCTTGCTTGGGTTCAGGCCAGGATTCAGACCTGCATGTTGCAGACTGTGGTTCCAGCTTTGGATCCATTTTTGAAGTTTTCAAAGGCTAGTCCAGGTCTCCAAGTCTTTGATGTGCTGGTTAAGGTCAGCCTCACATATGAGCAGCTCAGGGATGAACTCAGAAGTTCTTAAACAACATTATCATTTGCTTTGCCAGGCTCTTCATTTTCCATGACCTCTCCAGTACTTTCCAGGGCCCTGGGCCTTCTGTCTTGGTCTTCCAGCTAAAAGCTGGGGCTTCAGTTATCTCACTTTGCCACCCACCTTCTGTGACTGTGCTCATGTTTAGGGCTAAGCTGAGGGAAGACAGAGAGAAGAAAAGCAGCAGGGATTTGGACCACAGCATCACTGATTGGAGAGGAAGGTTCTCTCCCTCCAGTGTTTTAGGTTCTTCCAGCCCCTGCTGCCTCTGCTAGGAGACCCCTTTCCCACTCCCCCAGTCAGGACGAGAGGGTTTGCTGGAGCGCTTTGCACCTGATGGCCTCTCCCAGGATTCCCACTCCCTTACACCCAGGCTGGGGAATGCCAGAGGGAAAATGGTCAACTCACTACCTGTTCAATTGAGTTTGATATCATTTAAAGTGTTTTCATTTCTATATAAATTTAAAAATATGGTTTAAGTGTTTAAAACACTTAAAATTATATGTCCTCTGGATAAGTCAATCTGAGTTATGAAAGTCACTCATTTTTATAAATTTTAAAATGAATCAATGAGAAGGTCTAGAAAACATACATTCTTGAGATGTTTTACTCTGTTTCCTAGGGGACAGGAAGTAGTTCTCTAATCTTCTATCTTATTCTTTCACCTTTCCCTCACCTTTATCAAGTGGATGGATTTCAGAATGTCCTTCATGTACAAGACCCAGAACATTTGGGACAAGTTGCTTATGAAACAGGTTAAAGGAGAGAGAGGGAAGGAGGGACGTTTAGAACAAAGGAATGTCAAATTGATGCCAGTGGGGCTTTTCCCTAATGTACATTTGATTTATGACAACGTAACACCTGTATGACACAGAACACTGACAACAGAACATCTCTCCTACCTGGTTGGAAAGTTATAATACGAATTTCGCAACATCGCAGGGGTGAGATAGGTTCCATCACTAAGCGAGAACGTATACTGTATCATCCTGTCTTTTCCAGAAAATTCTAACCATGATCCCCACGGAAGAGGAGAAGCAGAAAATCCAGGAGGCCCAGCTGGCAAACCCTGAGGCCCCGCTGGGCAGTGCGGAGCAGTTCCTCCTCACGCTCTCCTCCATCAGCGAGCTCTCGGCGAGGCTCCACCTCTGGGCATTTAAAATGGACTATGAAACCACAGAAAAGGTAAGCACGTAGGAGGAGAGGCAGCCAGTCCTCATCCCGTGTTGAGGAAGTCAGGTTTGCATTGGGGAGGGGAGTGGCGTGTCATCCTCGAGGGAGGAGTGAGTTGATTATGATGAGGTTATGTCTGTACTGAGTGATCAGGATCCTGCCAGTGATGGGTTATTCTAATGTGTGTGCCTGGCACCACCCTTAGACACGTGGTTGTGGGTTAAAACAAACTATTAGCTTTTCTTCTGATTCTGTTTGCTCACTGTAGAAAATTTGGAGCATGCGGACAAGCACAGTATAGAAAGTGTCCTGAAATCCATCCACTTGATGATCATCATCTACACTGCCAGTGACTGTGGCAGTTGGCAGGTCATTGGGTCCCTCTGAGAGCATATCTCAGGAGAAAGCAGAAGACAGTTGAGGACGAAACAGATTGCAAGGGGTTGAGAGGAGCACAGAAGGAAAGGGACCCGGACAATAAAGGCATGTGGTGTGTGTGTTGGGGGGGGAGGGGGCTCATCTTGAGTAGAAAGCAGAAGGAGCAGGAGTCCTCCTGGCCCTGCACGGTATGAGCACTTTTGGCAGCTGAGCAAATGGAACTAGTGGAGAGGAAAGGGCAGAGGTGGACAGTGAGCTGGAGGTGGGTTTAATGGAGAGGAAGTTTCAGAGGAGACGGGTTCAAAGCCCAGGTGGAGAGGCTGCGTGGCCTTCCCTTACTGCAGAGGAGAGAGCACCTTGCTATACAAGGGCCACAGAGTTGGCATGGGTCTGGGGAGCTTCAGGAGGAAGCTGCTGTATGTATTCATTT
>NW_006292687.1:6547884-6557398 GCF_000327345.1 Myotis davidii | reverse complement strand
GAATGAAGAAACCTGGACTGCCAGGTGACTGGGCATGACTTGATCACAAAACCAGTCAGCAGGTTTAGGTGGCTCTCTCCAGCCAGATTAGGTGGCGTCGTGGAGAAAACAGTCAGGTAGGTCAGCCCTGGTTGGGGACAGGCAGGGTGGAAGCTAGGCTGCAGAGTGAAGGTGAACCTCTGGCTCTGGGAGACACTCAGTAAGAACATGGGAGTGGGGACCGCACGGTGACAGTCAAAAAGGGACCGAGGCCATGAGGCTGCAGGGCAGGCTACCAGTCTGAGAGAGTGGGACGGAGGAAGGCCGTGGGGGTGATGAGGGTGGTGGCCTTCTAGAAAGGACCCCAGACCAAGAGGTGACTGGCCAGAGTGCCTAGAGGAGAGGTTAGGAGACCTGGGTGGTCCAGGGACAGTGAGGCCACAGTGTCCGGTGTCATCTGCCTGGTGGGGGAAAAGCAAAGACGACTGGTCCAGATTCTGAAGGAGCATGAGTGGGAGGAGTGTCATAGAAGTCAGCTGTGGTGAGATGAGAGGAGACGGGGTGCTAAGTCCTGCTTGTGCTTGGAAGATGGGCGGGAAAGGGGGCGGGCGGGTGACTTATCCCCCAGCACACATTCCTGTTAGCCACAGGTCCCCACTTGGCCTCCACTGGGGAGACTTTAGGGACTAGACTTGCTCCCTGCCACTTTGGCATTTTTCCTTGACAAGGAGCATGTGCAGATCATGTGGGATTGCCCTGTTCTGAGCAGAATTTGTTATTACCTTGTACAGAAATTAAAAGAACAAAGTAAAACCAAAATGAACATTATCATCTTCTTCCATTTTTTTTTAATTGAAAGGAAGTGGCAGAACCACTCCTGGACCTGAAGGAAGGAATAGACCAGTTGGAGAACAATAAAACCTTGGGCTTCATCCTGTCTACTCTCTTAGCCATCGGGAACTTTCTAAATGGAACTAATGTAAGTCTTCCTATCCCTTCTCCCTCCCTCCCTCGTTGCAGAATCCCTGCCCTCTGCTTGCTGGTGGAGGCTGTCATACCACTGGCTTTCCAAAGCACAACTGGTCTTCAAAAGACAACTTTTGTGTTTTCTTGCTAAAAATGTAGAAATTTGTTTTTAAAATACCAGGGCCTCTGTATTTGAACCTGTATCTTGCTATAATTAAGAAAACTTAGAAAAATGAACATACTATTCCTTCGAAGGTCAGCTACTTTCAAAATTGGTATTGGAAGTATTTTCTTCTAGGCTTTTCTGTTGTTTGTCTGTTGTAAGTACAAATATTTGTGTTTAAATGAGTTTTTACTGATTTTAAAGAGAAAGGAAGTGAGGTGGGGAGAGAAAAAACATCGATGTGAGAGAGAAACATCAATCGGCTGCCTCCCGCACACTCCGACCAGGAATCAAACGTGCAACCTGGACATGTGCCCTGACCAAGATTTGAACCAGTGACCTTTCAGTACATGGGATGACACCCAACCAATTGAGCTACACTGACCAGGGCCAAATATTTGTTTTTTGTCACTCAAATATTTGTAATTATATGCATTATAAACAGACTTGTTTGAAAATGGGCCTATCTTTGGCCAGGAAGTAGAATAGAAATAGGCAAAGAGAGAAAAGGAGTGTAGATACCCAGATGGCAGAGTCCCAGCCTCCCAGCACCTTGCTTTTAGGGGCAGACCCTTGGGACAGCCCATGGCTGAGGGCTGTGGTGGGGAAGGGCTGGAGGCTCATCTCATTCTATGTGCTCATCCAGGTGTGACCAGCTAGGAATGATAGAGTGTATGCCCTGGGAAGCTGGGTTGGCCTGGCCAGTGTGGCTCAGGGGTTGATCATTGACCTGTGAACCAGGAGATCACAGTTCGATTGCCAGTCAGGGCACATGCCAGGTTGAGGGCTTGTTCCTCAGTGGAGGCAGGGGAGGGAGGTTGTGCAGGAGGCAGCCAATCTATGATTCTCTCTCAACATTGATTTTTTTCCTCTGTCTCCCTCTTCTCTCCTCTCCTCTCCTCTCTCCTCTCCTCTCCTCTCCAGTCCTCTCCTCTCTCTGAAATCAATTAAAAAAACACATCTTTAACAAATATATATTGGGCTGCTCCAATAGGGCATCGAGTCTAACCTTTTGTGTCTTTCTAAGAACCTGCATAAAACTTGTCCTTCCTGCCTTTTATTTGATGTTCACCTACCAGGCCAAAGCGTTTGAGTTAAGCTACCTCGAGAAGGTTCCAGAAGTAAAAGACACCGTGCACAAGCAGTCGCTCCTCCACCATGTGTGCACCATGGTGGTGGAGAACTTCCCCGACAGCTCCGACCTGTACTCAGAGATCGGGGCCGTCACCAGGTCAGCCAAGGTATGTGTGTGGCCCCGGAGCAAGGTCTGTCTCCCCCTCAGCTGGGCCTGTGCCCGTCCTCAGGAGCACAAGCTCCGTGAAGTAAGACACCCAGGGCCGCTTGCATCCCCTGCTCTGGAGTCTGTGACTCTGACTCGTCTCGTGCCTCTTGGAGCGCACTTTTAAGATCATTTTCCCATCTCTGCTTCTCCGCCGGATTCTTTCCTACTGAGGTATGTGAGCAAGCCTGCCATCCCCGACCCAACTGCTATGTCCACGGAGGAGCTGTGTTACTCACCAGGCTGGGTTCTCGGGCACTAAAACTCCCAGCTTGTTTAATGTGGGCAAAGATGTCACAAAGAGGCAGTTTGGCTCCTCCTCGGACTTCCATAGGACCCAGCAGTGAGGTGTTGAGCCAGGAAACGGGCTCGCCTGGCCCCCTGCCCCGCAGATTGGCCGTCCCTGTGATGGTCCCCAGAGGGAATGGGTTTATAGGGCTGTAACCGTACATGGCCCTGGGCCCTCAGTGCAAGCCCCTAAATCAGCGGTTCTCAACCTGTGGGTCGTGACCCCTTTGGCGGTCGCACAACCCTTTCACAGGGGTCCCCTAAGACCATCCTGCATATCAGATATTTACATGACGATTCATAACAGTAGTAACATTACAGTTATGAAGTAGCAATGAAAATAATCTTATGGTTGTGTCACAACATGAGGAACTGTATTTAAAGGGCCACAAGGTTGAAAACCACCACCCTAAATGCAGTGCAGAGTGCAAACCTTCGCTAAGGGTGGTGTGTGAGAAGGGAGACAGTGCAGTCGCTGGACAGCCAGCTGCGCCCCCTGCAGGAGCATCGTTGAGGTTCAACAGCCCAGAGGAACCTCAAATACAGCAGAGCTGGGAGATGTCAGGATCTTGGGGGCAACAGCAAACACACGGGAGGGGTGTGGTGGAAACTCCTGGAAACACAACCCAGGCCGAGGAGCCGAAAGCAGAGTGACCATTAGGTCTGGGTCACATCGGAATCTAGTGTGAGAAGAGGAGAGAGTGATGAGCAGAAGGGGGAGGAAGCAAAGGGGACTTTTCTAAGGTCTGTCCACAGAGCTCTTCTTCCCTCCGCCTTCTCCCACAGAAGTAGCTTGTGGGGACCCAGGGGCTGGGACACTCCTCCACCTGCCCCAGGACCAACAGGCTGGCAACTGCCAGGGACACTGAGCAGGTGGCCCCTGAGCCAGCCTGGCAGTGGACCTGCCTTGAGGCAGGAGGAGGCACGGCCAGCGATCCCCCAGCTCAGAGGCTAACGAGAGTTCTCTTAGGAAACACTGTTTCGCAGGCACCCTTACCATGTTCCTCTGTGCCAGGCACTGCTCTGAAGTCTTTGCCAATATTCCTTCTAAACCCAAACAAGCAAAAGCCCCTCTGAGTATCCCCACGGGGGTCCTCAGCTGCAGCTCCAACACCCCTGAGCACCTTTCCACGAGACAGTGTGTTAGGAATAACAGACAAAGTCTGTCTGGCTGTCTAGATTCACCGTGGTCCTGTTTCCAGAACCATCCAGAACAAATTGGTTCCCTTTTTACAAGTGGTCCTTTGTTTTCCCAGGGCCTTGACCTCTGGGTGGAGCCTGCATGTAACCAAAGTAGCCCTGGCCTGAGTGTCCTGACCCCAGGCTGACCCCAGTGACGGCCCCGGGACCCCCTCAGTATCAGGCCTTTTCCAAACTAATAACTAAATTACGTGTTTCTGCCTGTAGCTTGGCTGCTGCCCACTCACTTTGGCAATTACTAGAGGTAACTATTGCCCCAGGTCCCTGTGACGAGAAGCAGGCTGCCCCTTTGCTGGGGCACATCAGAGCCGTCCATCTGTGACTGTGGTGCATTCCTCCAACCTCCGGGAAGGACAAGAGTGCTCTGAAAAATTTTATGACCCATCTGTTCAGTTCATCTTGTACGAGGGTTCCTGGATATCATGTTTTAATTTACAGTTTTCAAAGACTTGCCTACGATTCTTTTCCAAATGTGGCAAAAAGAAAAGAAAGTTGCCGCTCGCATTGGGTTCATTTGCAGAAGGGTTTTATCACTAAATAATTTGATGCCGAGATAATGACAGATCCACATGTGGATAAATTCGAGGCCATAAGTATGTTTGTATTTCAAGATGTAAATTTGGTTTTGATGTTTATTTCTTCCCAGAGGCAACGGGGCTTCCTGGTTCAGGTTGGGGTCTGGCGGTTTCAGCGCGTTTTCAGTGTTCTCTCTCTGATTTTCAGGTTGACTTTGATCAGCTTCAGGATAATTTATGTCAGATGGAGAGACGATGCAAAGCTTCATGGGATCACCTCAAGGCAATTGCAAAACATGAAATGAAACCCGTTTTAAAACAACGAATGTCAGAGTTCCTGAAAGACTGTGCTGAGCGAATTATAATTTTAAAGATTGTCCATAGGAGAATCATTAACAGGTAAGCAGAGTGAGGAACATATGGGAACACCAGTAAAAGGGCATGTTGAAAATATTCTGCAAACTGAGATCTGAAGGTTAAATTTACAAAAATTGTGTGATAGATAAATTCTTGGTATGTGGCCAGGGTGACTTTGATGCACATGTTTGTTTCATGGGCACTTAATTTTTCTTACACACACACACAATACTATAATGCCATTGAATCATAAGGTCGGAAAGAATCTTAGAGATGTCATTCACAATTCCTCCTTGATCAGGACTTGAATCTATAACATCTCTGATAAGCTGAGCCCTGAATCTCCCCGTCTGTTTGAACAGTCCTGCCTACAGACAGCACACGTTTTGTGAGGCAGATTGACTTTTTAGAAAAGTTCCTTTTCTTCATTTAAAAACATTTTTTATTGATTTCAGAGAGAGAAAAGGAGACGGGGAGAGAGATAGAAACATCATTGATGAGAGAGAATCATTGATCCACTGACTCTTGCATGCCCCCTACTGGGAATTGAGCCCACAACCTGGGCATGTGCCCTGGCCAGGAATCATATCATGACTTCCTGGTTCATAGGTTGATGCTCAACCACTGAGCTACACCCACCGGGCAAGTTCCTTCCTTATACGATCCACAGTCTGCCTTCCAAGACCTTCGACTCATTGATTCTCGGTGGTGGCTTTGTGCTGCGGTCTGCCTGGTGCCACCCTCTGGACCAGCCTTCCTCAGAGCACAGGATCCAAGAGGACCCTGGGAGACACAGCAGTGATGTGTGAGGCCTTGCTTCCCTACAAGGAGGCTGGCAGGGATCTAGGATGGCTCCAGGGCCATCCAGGGCTATCTCACCTGGAAGTGGAGGCAGCACCCAGGCCAGAGCCTGGGTCTTCCCGTGTCCCAGGCCAGGGCATTGCCTACCACGCACCACCACTTTCTTTCCCTTTGCTCCGTCACTCTGATCTCGGGGGTTTGAGTGCCCTGTTCTGGGCCTTGCACCTTGGCAAGCGAGCATGCAGCTTGCAGACCTGCGGTGTGTGGTCGGCCTGCAGCGGACCAGAGCCCGGGTGGCAGGCCCTGAGACAGCCCCACTGCAGCTGTGTGAGGAAGCCCTCCCTGGGGGCCGTCTCAGCTGCAGCCGTGCCAGAGGGCTGCTTCTCGGCACACTCCCTGGGCTCTGCCTGAGCACTTTATAAGTTTCCAAACAGATGTGTGGTATTTTCATGTATTCATAAACATTTCATATTTTTTATTCTTTTTTCTCTTCCCTCCCTCCTTTCCCCTTCTGTCCTTGTTTCCTTCCTTCGCCTTCCTTGAAGTCACACAGTACTTTCATTTTTAATTACAGTGGATGTACAGTATTCTATTAGTTTCGGGTGTACAGCACAGTAATTAAACACGTACATGCCTTACAAAGTGATCACCGGTAAGTCTCACACCCACCTGGCACCATATGTAGTTATTACAACATTGATGACTAGACTCCCTGTGCTTCACTTCACCTCCCTGAGACTGTTTTTAAGAACCTGATTCTCTTGTCCACCTGGGAGCCCTCCCAGCTTGTGTCCTTTGCTGCTTTGGTAGCCAGACCTCCTGGGTCTTGCTCCAGACCGTTCGGTGGGTAGGCATGGGGATGGGGGTCATCTTTAACTGTTAGGAACAGAACAGGAATAAGGAACAGAGTCTTCCCTCTAGGTTGGCAACTATTCACTATTCAGTGCTTTTGGAATTTGGTTGTTTGAATACCTCACTGCACCCCATCCAGACCTCACAGCTGCCCCCTGGGTGGAAGGACATTACCCGAGATGTTGTCAGATTTCTCACTGAAATTCAAGCACACTCTGCTTTTAATGGGATCATGGAGGGAGGCAGGGCACATGAGCTGCTTTGGCCCTACATGCTTTGTATGATACAAGCGATTTCTCACTTAAAACTACTCAAATAAACAAATAGTTTTCATTTGGAATATCATGAAACTGGAGCAATTTTATGAAAGTCTTGTAAAGCTGTTCTGCCTGGTCACATTAACCATTTTATCCTGGATGCATGAAAACTCAGTGCTACATCTATTCCTTAAGCTATAATGTGTGTGTGTGTGTGTGTGGTGTGTGCACGCGCGCGCGTGTGCCCACGCGTGTGTGTAATTATATATACACTAGTGGCCTGGTGCAAAGATCTGTGAACATTGAAAGGAAATTAATTAGAAGAAATATTTTAATATCACTATTCGCCCTTTCTCTATAATAGAAGTGTCAGAGATGAAGTGTCAGAGGTACACTGTGCCAATAGTTGGTCTTCAGAAATACTCTGTCGACGCCACCACTTTCTCTCAGCTTCAGAATGTCAACAAAAACAACCAAATTCACAATTGATAATGACAGATAGAAGCACATGCATGCGATTGGCGCCAGCGAGAGCTTTATATGTATCTCGCATGCGCGAGTCAATGTTTATTTTTAACTTGCCAGTGCACATCATATGTACTGGCTAGTTGGTTGGCCAGTTGGATGGACGGACGGTTGGTCACTTAACCTTTTATATATAGAGAGATATATAGATAATTCTCCCTGGTAAGCTGGGATGATGTTGCTCTCATGTGACCTCAGTCCCTGTTTACTCACTATTGGTCACCCAATGGGATGACCTGCATGAACCAGGAATTCACTGTAGTTATGGTGGGAAGGCTTCTCTGAAGATGTGATATTTGGACAGAGACCTATGGATTGAGAGGGTGCTACCATGCTCTGGGCCCAGGGAACAGCTGGTACCGAACGCCTTGTTAGGGTCTATGGTCCTCCCAGTGGAGTGGCCTCCCCACCCCTTCCCTCAGTCCCTTCAGGACTCCATGTTCCCCTAGGGCCCCCAGTGTAAAAGGAAAGGCTAAGATGCCACACAGGCCCTGAGGTGGGCTTGTTCAAGGAATCAGGAGGTTCCAGTGTGGCTGGGGTCACAGTAGATATGGTCAGAGAGGTAGTAGGCCAGTTATGAGAGACCTTGTATGGCGATATCACCTATTGTTCATTCATCTGCTGATGGATATTTGGCTTCTTTTCTACTTTTTGGTTATTATGATTAATTCTGCTATGAACAGTTGTGTAGAAGGTTTAGTGTGAACAAATATATTCCTTTCTTTTGGGTATATGCATAGGAACGAAATTGCTAGGTCATAAAGTAGCTCTATTTTAGCTTTTTAGGAACTGCCAGGCTTGTCCCCAGCGGCCGAACCATTTTTATGGTCTCATCAGTGCCACGTGAGGGTTCTAGTTTCTGCATATCCTCACCACATGCATCATGGCCTGTCTTTTTCATTGTTTGCATCCTAGTGAGTGTGAAGGGCATTTCATTGTGGTTTTGATTTGCATTCCCCTGATGACTAAAGGTGTTGGGCATCTTTTCATGCACTTATTGGCTATTTGCATACCTTTATATGAGAAATGTCTATTCAAATCCTGTGTCAGTCTTTGTTTGCTTGTTTTTTAGTGTTGAGTTGTAACATTTCTTTATATGTTCTGGATACACACTCCCTATCAGGCATATGATTTGAAAATGTTTTTTTCCATTTTGTGGGTTGTCTTCTCACTCTTGACAGAGTCCTTTGAAGCACAAAAGCTCTTTAATGTTGATGAAGTTGAATGTATCTATATTTCCTTTGGGTGCTTATGCTTTTGGTATCATAGCTAAGAAATAATTTCCTAATCCGAAGTCATAACATTTTATGTTTTCTTCTAAGAGTTTCATATTTTTACTAGCATTTTTTTTGTTTTGTTTTAAACAGCATTTTTCAGCCCCCTTTACCTTAAATTCCTGTTGTATGCTTTACTTGGTTGTTTTTCACAAAAAGAATAAGTCAGTGTCACTCATTTGAAAAATAAACCAAACCTTTTTCTAAGTGTACGAATTAGAATGATCAACAACAAAAGTTTTTGTCTATAAATAGTGGTATCATTTATATAATACTGTTTGCTTACATAAAAATTTCACTCTGTCTCCTACTATCTTCTTCCTCATATCCTGAAAACCAAAAATTGGGCACACGTCTGCTCATTTAACTTCTTTTACAAAAATTTTAAGTAAATAACATTCAACAATTTCTTATTTATAAATTAAATAGCTGAGATAATTTTGTGTGTCTCATTCGATGTGTTCCAATTAAATTCAGATTGTATGTAAAATTGTAAAAAAGATATCAAAATATTTACTCAGAGAAAACTTTACAAACATCTTTTTATAAACCGTCAACTGACATATTGTTCATAATATGTTCATGTCTTTTCCAAGCTTCACTGGAGCAGGTTCCCAAGGAATTGCTAAGCAATGTTTCTTTATTTCTTATTTAATTTTTATATAATCTAGAAACTGCAATATTCATTTTTGTTACAAAACTTGCACAAATCCATTTTAGGAAGCATTAAAACACAGGTAAGCAAAAAGAAAAACATACTTAATCTCCTGCAATCCTGCCATCTCACCCTCACCATCCCCAATGAGAAAGTGAGCTGAACTTGATCTCTGGTCTCGTTGTCTCTTGAGAGGACTCTTCAACCTCAAGGCCCCAGGAAAGAAGAACATTGTCTCCCGCTGATGTTTTTTTTTTTTTTTTACTGGAAGTTTTTAGATAATCAATTTTTGTTCCTTATAACGGAAGTCATTGGCCCTATTGTTTTTCCTTGCAGGTTCCATTCCTTTCTGCTCTTTATGGGGCATCCACCTTACGCGATCCGGGAAGTGAACATAAACAAG